>NW_007738892.1:42235-42993 GCF_000696425.1 Galeopterus variegatus
GAGAGAGAGAGAAAGAGACAGGAAGGAAAGAGAAAGAGAAGGGGAGAGAGAAAGAAAAAGAGAGGAGAGAGAGATACAGAGAGAGGAGAGAGAAAGCAAGAGAGAAAGAGTGAGAAAAGAGAGATAGAGGAAAGAAAAATAGAGAGAGAAGAAAGAGAGGGAAAGAAAGAGAAGGAGAGAGAGACAAAAAGGACAAAGAGGGAGAAGTAGAGAGAGACAGAGAGAAAGAGAGGAAAGAGAGAGTGAGAGAGAGAGAAATAGAGAGAGAGACAGAGATAGAGAAATAGAGAGAAGGAGTCAGACATTGAGAGAGAGGAAAGAGAGATAAGGAGAGAGAGAGAAAGAGAGAGGGGGGAAGAGGGAGATACAGAGAGGAGAAAGAGACAGAGAGAAGAGAGGAAAGGGAGAAAGAGAGAGTGAAGGAGACAGAGAGACATAAAGATAGAGGAAAGAGGTTGAAAAAGAGAGGAGAGAGGAAAGAGAAAGAGAGAGAGAATGAGAGACAAAGAGAGAAAAAGAGAAAGAGAGAGAAGGAGAGAGGGACAGTGATAAAGAGATAGGAAGAGAGGAGAGAAGTATAGACACAGAAAAGGAGAGAGAGAGAAAGAGCGAGGGGGGAAGAGGGAGAAACAGAGACAGAGAGAAGAGAGGAAAGAGAGAGTGTGAAGGAGACAGAAAGACCTAAAGATAAAGGAAAGAGATTGAAAAAGAGAGAAGGAGAGAGGAAAGAGAGAAAGAGAGAGAGAAAATGAGAGAGA
>NW_007738893.1:0-1387 GCF_000696425.1 Galeopterus variegatus
AAAAAAAAAAAAGAAAGAAAGAAAGATAAAACAGTCACAATAATACATTGGACTTTCAAAAGAGAGAACCGAAGTGAGGTTACCAGCAGTGGGATTGGGGCAAGGGGAGGCAGGTAAGGGGGTAATTGTTAAAGGACCATGGGAAATAATTATATTGTATAAGGTTGAATACACTAATTATCTTGACTAAGCATTACACATTGCACACGGGTAATGATATTCAACTCTGTGCCCCACAGAAATGTACAATCAACTATGTTACAATAATAAATAAATAAATAAATATATATATATATATATATATATATAAAAGAAGAAAAACCAAAAAATAGACCTAAAATGAGAGGAAAAAAGGAAAGAAATTAGCAGTTACTTGTATTTTAAAAAAGCATTAAAAAAAAAGTAGTTCCTGTGTTCTCTAGAAAAAAATCTATTTAAAACCATCCTTAATCTGAAAGTACTGTAAGTCTGAAAAGTAGGAAGTACCATTAACTGATATGCCACCAAGATTTCTATTATGTCTTCCATGCTATATTGTTAACATAATATGATAATGTGGAAGGATAAATAAATAAATTACTACATTTAAAGTTTTAATTAATTTATTCACATTTATGTGGTTTGATTCTTCGCTAGTCTGTTTTTCTTTTTTTAATCAACAACTGGAAAAAATATTTATAAGACAAGATTATCAAATCAAATTAGGGGGATGCTACTGAGGACAATAGAATCAAACATCTCAACAGCCTTGTAAGACAAGCCAAATTGCCATGATGAAATTTAATGAAGATAAGTGTAAACAACCCACTGAGTCTGTAAAAATCAAATACATGAGTAAATGATGATTAAGATATTAAGTAATTGCCATTTATGTATAAAAGGTCTAGACAAAAGGTGACAGGGAGCTCAATATGAGTCAATATTATGACATCAAAACATCTAATTTAATATTAGACTACAGCATCAGAAGTGTAGTATCCAAATAAAATAGATAACAGTCCCACTGTACTTTGTGCTGATCACACGTGGAGCATTATTTCCATTTATGGGCAGAATATTAAGTGAGGCACATTGAAAACAATACCTAGAAACAAAGTCAAAGGACAAGTAATTAAGAAGACCTGACAAAAATATTAAAGCTGTCCTCACACATTAGAAAGACTACAACATGGATGCCCAGCTACCAAGGGACAGAGAACAGACCCTAAGGCAAGAGCAAGAGAAGGAAATACATTTCAGTGGACTCTTTAGAGAGGCAGTGAATTCCTGGGCATCAGCAGAGCTGGAAAACACCAGGTTTCCTTCACATGGGTAGGTCCTGCCCCCATTAAACTGACCCTATTGTGGAGAACAGTCCAGAATAAGCCCTTTGTGAAGAGAAATGGGT
>NW_007738893.1:3460-5325 GCF_000696425.1 Galeopterus variegatus
GCAGATGCTTCTTCTGTCACTCTGGAATGGGCTTTGTAGAGAGAGACATCCTCTTCTTTTCCTTGGTCTCTGCTGATGACTCTCTGTGTGTTAATGCACTCCTGTGGCTGGAGGACCATCTGCATGGTGGTTGTGGCATCTAGCTGCTTTTGTAGCAGCCATGGTTATTGTGGTAGCTTTGGTGGGCCACCCAGATGGAGGTGATGGTTTTGTCATGCTCCTTACCTAGCTGCTGGTGGCATTGGCAGTGTGTCTGGTTGTGGGTGGAGGGTCCGGTCCCCAGCTCCATACCTCAGGACCCCTCTTTTTTTTCTTTCTTAATCTATATTTTTGTTGTTATTTTTTTTTAAAGATAAAGAAAAAAAAATACTCCAGAATTCCCAGCTTGGATTTTCATGTGTAAGCCTCAACATTGGAAAAGAAAATAATTTTTTTTCTCTATTAACAAAGCTCAACTGTTAAAAGAAAAATAAAACACACAGGTGAAAACAAAAACAACAACAACAAAAGCTTTGTCTTTAGTCTCTTTTCATATTAGAAATTTTTAAAACTCCAGTCCAAGCAGTGACTCACTTCACTTTTAATTATATTCTGTCTTTGCAGTAAACTAATGAATGTTATTAATTCAATGAGTGGGCAAGCAGCAAAGCCAAAAGTAGGAAATAGGGATTAGTAAAAATAGTAGATATTTTTATTATGTAAAGGAGTTGAATTCTAACAAGTGGTTTCCTCTACATTTATTAAGGAGACCATAGGTTTTTATCCTTAATATAAACATGTTAAGTTACATTAGTCAATTTTTTAAATGTTCAGTCATCTTTACACTCCTGAAATAAATCTGTTTGTCATGATATGTTATCTTCCTCGTGTATTATTAATCTTAATTTATTATTTAGTTTAGGGTTTTTGTCTCTGTGTTCATTTTTTAGTTTTCCCAACAGCATCATAAATTTCATTTTGCTATTCCTCTTTCATAGATGAGGCATCTGAGTCTTACAGTGGTTATTTACTCAAGGTCACATAGCAAGCAAATGCAGTACTTGAACTTTAACCTAGACTTGTCTGATTCGAAGACTTAGGTTCTTTCCACTACAGTTCACATAAACTAGCAATTTTCTGGTTTTAGGAAAGTGAAGGATGAATCAAGTGCAGATTCTTTACACAAGATCCTCACAGCATATGCTAATTTTCCTGTATATTCTCACAATATGACAGTACATGTCAAATGAATTGGAAGGCAGACTTATTAATACAAGGAGAAGGGGCATTGGACTTTTGAATTCTGGTTCTGCCACTAAATATCCATGTGATTTTAGCCTCACTAAGCCTCAATTTTCTCATTAAAAAATGAAGCTAAGACTTCCAGTTTCTGGTTCAGCAAGCAAGGAGCTTGGAAGTCATCACTCCATCCTAACAAGTAAAAACCTGAACAAACTAAAAAATCAACAACTCTTCTTAGATTCATCAGAAAAGTGAGGTCACAGAACAAACCACTGCCCCCAAAATTGGAGAGACAAATGAGCCTATACAAAATGACACAATTTAGCAGGGCAGAAGCCCACAAGAAAAGCCTCCACAGGAACCAGTACTGGGCATGAAAGACTGAACTGTAAGTAATAACAGCAAAAGAAAGCTGGACTGGTTATATTATTTTCAGACAGAGCAGACTTCAGAGCAAGGAAAGTTATCAGAGATAAACAGTCATTACACAATGATAAAGGAGTTGATTCTCCAAGACTTAATATGTATATGCCTAACAAGAAGGATGTCAAAATACATGAGGCAAGGGCCGATCCCGTGGGTCACTCGGGAGAGTGCAGTGCTGGGAGTGCAGCAGCGCTCCCGCCACGGGTTCGGATCCTATA
>NW_007738893.1:5391-8793 GCF_000696425.1 Galeopterus variegatus
AATAATAATAATAAAATAAAAATACATGAGGCAAAAACTGATAGAGCTGCAAGGAAACACAGATAAATCTTATTAGTTAAAAACTTATACTATAGTTGGAAACACCCCTCTGTGATAAATGCACAGATCCAGCAAGCAGGAAATCATTAAGAACACAGTTTAACTCAAAAGCACCATCAATCAGCTAGACATAATTAAATCTATAGACTACTACATCTAACAACAGCAGAATGCACACTTTTGTCAAATTCACATGAAACATACACCAAGATAGACCATATTCTGGACCATAAACACACCTTAACACGTTCAATATCTACTCTCAGACTACAGTGAAATTTAACTAGAAATCAATAACAGAAAGACAGCTGGAAAAATCCCAAAATAATTGGAGATTGAACAACACACGTCTAAGTAACACATGGGTACAAGAAGAACTATCAAGAGAAATTAAAAAATATCTCAGCCTAATAAAATTTTAAATGCAATGTATCAAAATTTCTGGGATGCAGCAAAAGCAGTGTTCAGAGGAAAAGTTATGGCATTGAATTCATAGATTAGAAAAGGAGAAAGATCTAAAATCAACAATCCAAGCTTCCATCTTAAGAAACTAGAAAAAGAAAAGCAAGTTAAACCCAAAGCAAGCAAAAGAAGAGAAATAATAAATATTAAAGCATAAATCAATGAACTTGAAAACAGGAAATTGATAGAGAAAATCAATCAAACCAAAAGCTGATTCTTTAAAAAATCAATAAAATTAATAAGCCTCTAGCCAGCTATAGTAACCAAAACAGCATGATAAAAAGCATAAAAACAGACACTCAGACAAATAGAATAGAGAACCCAGAAATCAACCCACAAACTTGCAGCCAGTTGATCTTTGATAAAGGCACCAAGAACATACATTGGGGAAAAAACTGCCTCTTCAATAAACGGTGCTGGGAAAACTGCACATCCATGCGTAGAAGAATGAAACTAGACTAGTACCTCTCATCATATACCGAAATCAACTCAAGATGGATTAAAGACTTTAATATAAGACCTGAAATTGTAAAACTCCTAAAAGAAAATGTAAGGGAAACACTTCAGGAAGAAGGCCTGGGCAAAGACTTTATGAATAAGACCCCAAAAGCACAGGCAACAAAAGAAACAAACAAATGGGATTATATCAAACTAAAAAACTGTACAGCAAAAGAAACAATTAACAGAGCAAAAAGACAACCTTCAGAATGGAATGACAGAAAATATTTGTAAACCACACATCTGACAAGAGATTAATATCCAGAATGTACAATGAACTCAGACAACTTAACAGTAAAAAAACAAGTAACCCAATTAAAAAATGGGCAAAAAAAAAACTAAACAAGCATCTCTCAAAGGAAGATATAAAAATGGCCAACAGACACATAAAAAATATTCAACCTCACTAAGCAACTCAGACAACTTAACAGTAAAAAAACAAGTAACCCAATTAAAAAATGGGCAAAAAAAAACTAAACAAGCATTTCTCAAAGGAAGATATAAAAATGGCCAACAGACACATAAAAAATATTCAACCTCACTAAACAAAAGATCTGAACAGACACCTTACCAAAGAAGGTATATAGATGGCAAATAGGTACATGAAAAGATGCTGATCTTAATATGTCATTATTAAATGACAAATTCAAATTTAATGACATTGCAAATTAAAACAACAAGATGCCATTATTTATCTATCAGAATGGCCAAAATCCAAAACCCTACTACCACCAAATGTTGACAAGGATATGGAGCAGCAATTGCTGCTGGTGGTAATATACCTTGCTGGTGGTAATATACCTTGGAAGACAGTTTACAATTTCTTACAAAGCTAAACAGACTCTTACCATATGACCCAACCATTGCAACTTAGTTTTTACTCAAATAAGTTAAAAACTTATATCCACAAAAAAAACCTTCATGTGAATGTTTATAGCTGCTTTATTCATAATTGCCAAAACTTGGAACCAACCAAGATGTCTTTCAGTAGGTTAATGAATAAATAAACTGTGGTACATCCAGACAATGGAATATTATTCAGTGCTAAAAAGAAATGCGTCATGAAAACACATGAAGAACCTTAAATGCATATTACTGAGTGAAAGAAGCAAATCAGAAAAGGCTATATACTGTATGATTCCAATTCTACGACATTGTGGAAAAGGTAAAACTACAGAAACAGAAAAATTATCAGAGGTTGGGAGGAGGGAAAGATGAACAGGCTGAGCACAGAGGATTTTGAGGCAGTGAATCTATTCTGTATGATAGTAGATACATGTCATTAAACATTTGTTAAAACCCATAGAATGTACAACACCAAGAGTGAATCCTAATGTAATATAACCCTATTCACTTTGGATGATGATGATATGTCAATGCATCAGTTGCAACAAATATACCACTGTGGTGCAGGATATCCATCGTTGGGGATGTTGTGCGTGTGTGGAGGCAAAGGATATATGGGAAATCTCTGTACCATCTGCTTAATTTTGCTGTGAACCTAAAAGTGGTATAAAATAATGTTTATTTTAAAAATGAAGCTAATTGTACTTACTCATTAGTGGCTGTGAGAATTAGAATTAACATATAATAAGTATGGAGTGCAGGGTCTAGCTGGCACATCATAGCTACCCACTAAATATAGACATAAAAGGTACTCTGTATTAAATTCTTCTTTATGCACTTTCTCTTTCCCCTTGATTTATATTTTATATACAAGGTCAATTCTCCTTGAGAGAAAACTTCCTCTAATCCAAATTGCCCCATAGCTGAGGAGTATCGAGTTGAAATTTTCTCCTCAAAACAAGATATCAGTTCTTTTCTATCTTTATTAATGGATCATGATGGTGGTAAAAACCCATGGATTGACACCTTATTTTGTTAGCTGCTCTTGTCTGTAATCCCTGCCCGAGAATTAGAAAGGCTGTTATTTTAAAATAAAACAAGACAAGACAAAATAAAATAAAATGCCTTGACTATTAGTTGATATTCATTAAAACAACTGGATGCATTTTCCACCACTCTCTCCATGACCCCAGGCAAGTTACTAAACTTCTCTGTACCTCTGTTTTCTCCCTTTTTTTTTCCCCCCCTTTTTGTTTTTTTTCCGTGTCCGGCAACGGATCACAACCCTCAGTGTCGTGCCCGTACCGGACCGGGACCGGCAATGGGATCGCAACCCTCAGTGTTGCCCCCACACCTCACTCAGCCAGTGAGCGGGGACCGGTCTGTATGTGGGATCCGAACCCTTGGCAGGAGGGTCACCGCGCTCCCACGCGGTGCACTGTAGCAGTGCGCCACTGGGCCGGCCCTGTTTTCTACCTTTTAAAATGAGATCATGATACTACCATCGGGAATGAAAGAAGAAGACAGTAGAACATT
>NW_007738893.1:10145-11830 GCF_000696425.1 Galeopterus variegatus
GCTACAGAAGAGGAGAAGATGATGTGATGACCTAAACAGATGCTGAAGTGAAGTGCCTTGAAAACAGAGAAAGAGGCCACAAGCCAAAGGATAAAAACAGCCACTCAATGCTAAAACATGTAAGGAAACAGATCCTCCCCTCAGAGCCTCTAGAAGGAACCAGCCCTACGTACACCTGACTTTTAGTCCGGTGAAACTGATTTCATACTTCTGACTTCCAGAACTACAAGAGAATAAATTTGTTTTCAGCTACTAAATATGTTACAGTGGCAACAGGAAACTAATATGCTTCCCGTTTGGGGACATGGTTCTAATGCAATGAAACATAAAGCCCATCAAGCAAAAGCAATGTAGTGATGATTGGGGTCTTGGACGATGTACTCTGATTTGAAGGTGCAGGTTGCTCAGAACAGGAGTAACATTCCCAACTGGCAGCCAAGTGCTGAATGGGAGGTCCTGATGGGTCCTGCACCACCAAAAGACAGGAGAGGATGCTCTGTAAAGCTAGCCTGTGACACATAATTGATTGCATTTGTTTTAGCTTGATCTTAATGTGAATTGTCCATATCAATGGAAGAGCTCATATTGATTTCTTTGATATTAAATGCACCTCCTTGTGTACTATCCAGGTTTTTTGAAGCCTGAGATGAATATTATTCTCATTTTTTGCAATGAAACGTCAGGACAATTAATTGGGAATTTTATGCCTTGAAGTTAAAAAATGGATTACAAGTGCAAATATTCAAAGCCTGTTAAATCTACTCACTTTTTTGTCAATGACTGTCTTGTAAGTACCAGCTGCTTTTTTTTCTTCCTTGACTGGTAAGGGGATCACAACCCCTGGCACGGTGTGGTCTGCACCACACTCAGCCAGTGAGCGCACAGGCCATCCCTATATAGAATCTGAACCTGTGGCCTCAGCGCTACCAGCACCGCAGTCTCCTGAGTGAGCCACGGGGCTGGCCCAGTACCAGCTGCTTTGAAACAGCATTCAAGGCCTGCCATGATCTGAAACATATCTCATCTCACTCTGCTCAGCATCCTATATCCTAGACTTTTCAAATAGTTGCAGTTCTTTAAATGCACTCTTGCTTCCTTGTTTTTGCAAATATTATGCTTTGTCCCTGAAAAGTTCTCTCTTTCACCCATCAACCCCCAACTTAAAGACCACAAAACACCTACTTATACTTTAGAACTCAGAGGAGTAGTGTCACCAATTCCATAAGTCTTCTCTAAACTGGAGTTTGTAACTCTCTCCTTTGTGTCCCTATATATTCTGCATACATTGTTGACTCCTGGTTCTCCATTTAGTGCAATGGACTGTCTCAACACTCCTGGCCAATAGAAAGATGCAAAGAGGGAAGACTAAAATGGTTGCCACCTGCTGGAGTGGCGCATGTGCATATTTTGTTCTATAGACAAATGCACTTGGAAGATAACGCTTCTTGATCCAGCTATGTATGTTCTTGGTCCCCTCATTACAGAATCTGCTGTTCTGCCAGTAGATATCCTTGTTTGATCTCTTTCTCCAAAGGGTTTTACTAATATGCATATTTTTTCAGATTTACTGACAATTTAACTTTATTTCTGCTAAGTAACATTGACAGCTGCCCCATTTTTTCTTTAAAATATACTTCTCTACTAGATTCCTCCATAGATCCATACCTACCTCATATTCAACGTTA
>NW_007738893.1:12407-34857 GCF_000696425.1 Galeopterus variegatus
GGCCATAATAATCATATATATTGTATATTGACAAAATAAAAAATTAAATTAAAAAAAAAAATAAAAAAAAAAAATAAAATATACTTCTCTACTAGATTCCTCCATAGATCCATACCTACCTCATATTCAACGTTATTCTAACTTTTACATCTTTCTAAAATTTTCACCTTCCTTTAACAAAAAGCCTACCTCAGTATTTTCCATATTCTTATGTTCTAATCGGCACTCCTCTAATTTCTCATTTGCTCTTAATTTGTGGTTAATAACCTAACTGTTGGTCTAAACTCCAGTATAGAACTCACATAATTTAGTTTGCTTCGTAAACAGCACTTTTGTGCATGATATTGGAAACCCTTCTCTGTATTATAATTATCTTCAATCCATCCTGTATTACATTTCCTATGTTTATCGTTAATGTATGGGTCATTCAAAAGTTTCAATTTAACTCTATTGGCTGTGATACTTGTTTTTTATTCTGAAATTATTATTGCTTGGCAACTAAGTGTCCTATTTTAGGCTGATTGGGTTTTGTTTTTGTTTAGTTTATGTTTTATAAAAACAAGATGATTCAAACTCATCTTGATATTTTCTGCTTCAAGATGTAAAGTTAATTCATCTCCTAGGAGATGTAGTTCTTTTTAGTAGAAAATGGTATTACTGGCCAAAATCCAGGACAGAGGTGCACATGACATTGTTCCACACCATTACTAGCAGGCAGCCATAATAACAGAGTAGAGACTGCCAAAATCTCTTCTGACAGAAGACAGATTTCTTAAAAAGGGAGGGGAGTACAAGAACACTACTGATTTTTGTTTATTTATTTTGTATCCTGCAGATACACACCAACAACAAACAAGCAGGAAAAAAGCCCATTTACAACAGGTACCAAAAGAATAAAATATCTAGGAATAAATTTAACCAAGGAGGTGAAATATCTCTACAATAGAACTACAAAATACTGCTGAAAGAAATTAAAGAGGACAACAGAAGATAGAAAGACATTCCATGTTCATGAATAGAAAGAATTAACATTGTGAAAATGTACTTACTAACCAAAGTGATCTACAGATTCGATACAACCTCCATCAAAATACCAATGATATTCTTCACAGAAATAGAAAAAACAACCCTAACATTCACATGGGACAACAAAAGACCCCAAATAGCCAAGCCCCAAAGTGATCTACAGATTCGATACAACCTCCATCAAAATACCAATGATATTCTTCATAGAAATAGAAAAAACAACCCTAACATTCACATGGGACAACAAAAGACCCCAAATAGCCAAGCAATCCTGAGTGAAAATAAATAAATAAATAAATATGGAGGCATTTTCACACCTTATTTTAAACTATACTATAAAGCTATGGTAACCAAAACAACATGGTTTTCTCTTAGATTCAGCACAAGAACATTTGAAACTGGTTAGGTAGCTACTGGACCTACAAAGATGCTGCCATTAGTGTAGTCATCCCTGGCTTTCTTCTCTTACAGTAAGTTTTGAATCTCTCCAGTTATCATTTTATCCAAACCTTGTGGACAGGTCCTACTACCTTCCTGCCACACATCCCCACATCCATGTATGGAAAGACTTGTTTCACTACTCAAAGATAATTCCAAATCAATTCATTGAACCAACTCTTTGGAGGTTTCTTTATATACATGAAAAGCTACACCCATTTCTAGGCCAAATATGTATTAAATCAAACTCAAATGGCTTAGAGAGAGTATTTCTGTGAAATTTCCAGATGGGTTCATTCCTGAAGTATCTGGATCCAGCTCAATTACATCTGTTGAAGATCAGGTTAGTTGAGCAGGGATAACAGGGTCCCCACAATGATCAGCTCACATCCTACTCAAACACCAGATCATTTATTCCAGGTTCTAATCATAATCCCCTTCCAGATGATTTTAGCCTTCCAAGACCAAAGTAAGGGATAATGGGAGCAATATAAGCAACAGGTGCTAATTGATAATTTTCCAGACAAATTATTCAGGAGAAACAATCTGAAACTTTGCAGCCCTTTTGTGTTCCAAAGTCTATTTCAGGTACCAACGCTAATGAAGAAAATAAACAAGAGCATATATATATAGATATATAAATATATATATATATATATATAAAACCTAATTTATAGACACTATATATAACCAAACCAGTATGAGAAATAACAAAGAAAAACCATTCACACGAGCCCTCCCAATGCTCGAGCAAAATATAACCTTTTAATATATAATTAGAAATTTTCTCTATCAATATTTCATGACTTAAATTTCTCTTCAATCTTCCTCAGACTTTCTCCAAAAGAAAGCTGCCTTTAACACATGTGACTATGCTCTTATATATATGCTCTTATATATATTATAACCTAATTTATAGAAACTATATATAACCAAACCAGTATGAGAAATAACAAAGAAAAACCATTCACAGGAGCCCTCCCAATGCTCGAACAAAATATAACCTTTTAATATATAATTAGAAATTTTCTCTATCAATATTTCATGACAAATTTCTCTTCAATCTTCCTCAGACTTTCTCCAAAAGAAAGCTGCCTTTAACACATGTGACTCCACTCTTTTGTATATTCATTTCTCTCATTATGATATTATTATAAGTTAGAGGGCCCAGGGACAGGGCAATCAGGAATGGTATATGGCAGTTCCAGGATTACGGAATTTTTAACTCCAGAGGGTAAAACTTTTTGATCCTGTTCCCTTCATTCATACAGTCAAGAAAAACACAAGATATCCTGCCAGCCTTGTTTTAGTCCAGTTTTGTCTGTCTTTCTACCAGTCTTGTCAACTTGTTCTTTTTTTTAACTTACTGACTTAATTCATTTTATTTCTACTAGATAAATTTTATGTCTTTCTATCCAATTGTGTAAGTCATCTTTACTCCAAATTTCTTTACTGGCCAATACAGTACAGTCAAGTTCTAAACTTTTATCACCAGTGGAGCATCTATTACAATATATTTATTTTTGTGTTACTAGTCTACAAACAACTTGGAACAAATAATCATGCCTTGTTCTTTCTTATATAAATAGAATGATGTTCAAAATACGAGGGGACTTCAAAAAGTTCATGGAAAAAATAATTAAAATATAAAAATTAAAAAAAATTAAAGTTCATTTCTCAACATAAGCACCATCAAGTTCAAGACACTTGTAAAGCAACAATACCATCCATTTTATTCACCCCTAAAGAATGTAGGGTCCTGGGAATTTAACTATGTCAATGCAGTCTTTTTTACAATATTAACTGAAGAAAAATGAGTGTCCTTTAAAGATTTTTTAAGATTAGGAAACAAAAAGAAGTTAGAGGGCACCAAATCAGGATTGCTAAGGTGGATGCCTAAAGACATCCCATTGAAACTCTGGCAAAATTGCCCTTGTTTGATGAGGGGAATGAGCAGGAGCACTGTTGTGGTGAAGGATTCTCTGGTGAAGCTTTCCCAGGCATTTTTCTGCTAAAGCTTTGGCTCACTTTTTCAAAACACTCTCATAACAAGCACATGTTATCATTCTTTGGCCTTCCAAAACATCAACGAGAAAAATGCCTTGAGCATCCCCAAAATCTGTTCCCATTACCTTTGCTCATGACAGGTACGCTTTTGTTCTGACTGGACCATTTCCATCTCTTGGTAGCCATGGCTCTGACTGTGATTTGCCTTCAGGATTGTACTGGTAGAGCCATGTTTCATTTCCTTTTCCAATTCTTCAAAGAAATGTTTGAGGATCTTGATACCACTTCAAAATTTTTATTGAAAGCTCTGCTGTCCTCTGTAGCTGATCTTGGGAGCGACAGTTTTGGCACCCATTGACTGGAAAGTTGGCTCACTGTAATTCTTCACTCAGAATTGTGTAAATTGAACCAACTGAGATGTCTATGGTATTGGTTATTGTTTCTGCTGTTAATCATCGGCCCTCTTCAATTATGGCACAAACAAGGTTAATTATTTCCTCAAAAATTGATGTGGATGGTCTGCTGCTGCAGGCTTTATGTTCAACATCATCTCATCCCTTCTTAACATGAGTTATCCATTTGTTAACTGCTGATTTATTTGGGGCATTGTCCCCATAAACTTTCTGTGAAACATCATCCATTTCACCATTCTTCCACCCAAGCTTCACAGTAAATTTGATGTTTGTTCTTGCTTCAATTCAGCAGAATTCATGTTGTTCTGATAGGCGCTCCTTTCAAACTGATGTCTTATCCTTCTTAATGCCTCAAGCTAGGTCCTGTTCAGACATATTATAACAAGTTAGTACAATTTTATTTTGGTGCAAAGAAATTTTGAAATCCATGCATAGTTTTTTCATAATATGCATTTTCCATGAACTTTTTGATGACCTCTTGCAGATGTTCAAAAGGTATTTTCAATGTATTAATTAATTAAATGACCAATTTTCTAGAACCGTGAGAGTGGATATAGTAGAAACAAAAGATCCTAATGTGAAATTTATAGTAGGTACAATACTTTCACAGAACACAAACTCAGGGATGCAAAAAATTAAATTTTATTTTTCCATTTCTGAATTTGATTTTTGTTTCAAGTTCCCATTTGACTTAAAGTGAAGAACAACTCTTGGTCCAATTCTTGTTTTTCTTCCCTCAGCAAATCCAGGATTTGAATGGCAGTTCGAGGTTTTCTTTCTCCTATTTGTTCTGAGTTGCATCTAAGTCGTGGGAGAAATGGGTGAGGGACTTTCACATATCAACACATTAGAAGCAAACCGTGTCTGGACCTGGACATACTCTGTCCATATGGATGTTCACTGAGATGTGCTAATTTAATCTGATTTTCAAGTGTCATCACCTGCGCACTCTGGCATCCACTGAGATGTCTGTATTTGCATCTGGTCTTGAGTTATAAATTCCACCCTGGTATTGAACTCTTCTCCTTGTCCTCACTGAGAACTCTCTCAGACCCAGCAAATCACAGCAGCCCATGTCTGCTGTATTCAGGGCTGCAAAAGGTGGACAGGGTGTGACAGGGACAGTGATGTGCCAGACCTGTTCATGAAGACAGACACTGCCATCTCTTGGTATTCCTTATTTTTTTTTTTTTTTTGTTTTTGAGTGGAAGAGGAAGAACTATTCAGGGGACAATATTACATATTTCAAGGGTGAAGAAAGTCTTCTCTGCAGAAATAAATAAATTTTAAACAAAATTAAACCAGTTTTCTTTGTTGTGACATTGCTTAGGAGCTTTAAGATGCTGATGTATATTGTGAATCACCAAGAGGAGAGTATAACAATGTATCAGATATCTACTTTATTTGAGGATAATTCCTAGAACAAGCATTCCCTGGAATACTACTTGGGAAACGTTGCTTCAATAGGCTGTGCAGTTACTGTCCTGTTGTTGTTACCGTTCACTGAGTCACAAACACAGCCAGGGAACACTCCAGGTTATGAGGGTAGTTCAACTCTGTGTCTGAGAATTTGATATTTCATTTCAATTCAGCTGAAGCTATCCTTTACATCATCTCAAACAATTTGCAAAAGTGAACCTCCAGAGATAACTGGGAATGCAGCAGGTGGAACAAACCTCCAATCTCTTGCCACTTCTTTTCTAACTGCTCATATCAAGCCAGAGTACTACTACTAATTTAATGAGGTTATAAGCAGTTATTTTGGAAAAAAATACTGGACAGGAAATGGAGTATCCAGTCCTGGTCTTTTGCTAACTAGCTGTGTGACTTTGGTCAATTCACTTCACCTCTTGGGCCTCAGTTTCTTCATTATATACTTAGAAATGTAGAGTAAAGTGAGATGTTGGGTTTAAATTTTCATTCTAGTGGCATTCTGCCTAGTGACGATCTTCACTGGTCAGAGGGTCTATTGTCTGGCAGACGCTCAGGTAAGAAGTCACTTCTCACAGTCCGTCACTGAAGGAGGCATTAATACTGACAACTACCTGTGTCGACATCGTACTTTACGTTCTTTTCACAACCATTACTTCATTATATCCTTAGAACAGCCAACAATATAAGTGAGGTATATTCTTTTTACAGATGAGGAAACCAAGTTTCAGATATTTGTCCAACGTCACCCAGCTGTTAAATGAGAGAACTGGGCTTGAACACTGCCTTTGGACTTAGTGTCATATGTGCATTTAATGATACAGTGTTTTCTTTCCATTCTGAAGCCCCAGCAAGGAGTACCTTTGCTACATTCTTCTTCGCTGCTATATAATCACTCTAGGGAAAGCAGTACTCATTATTTTTCTGAAGGGAAAACACAATGTTAACTCAGACAACATAATTATTTTATGGTTTGAATGGGAAAAAAAATTTGCTCCCGTCAAATCCAATTTATGTCATAAGACTAAATAAAAATTTTATGTACTAGGTGAAGGAAAAATAGAAAATGTTCTGAATGGACGAGCTTAAATTATCTCCCATTTGAATTAGTTCATTTCCCAAAGAGAGTTTCATCAGGCTTTTTAATTAATAGCAAATTGTTCATCTAGTGTCAGTAATTTACCAATGACCTCTTCTTAACACTCCCATCTAAGGTGACAGAAATGGCAATGAGACTTTCAAATTAAAAACACTAGGCACTCAAAGATACTGGGCCCTTCAGTCCAGTAACTGAGTCAGATAAAGGAGGTGACTTGAGGAAACAATGAAATTTTAGCCATATTTCTCTCCTAAAAAAAGGCTCAGGGATGTTTAAGGGGTCTTAAATTTCACAGGAGTTGACAGAGATTGGAGACATCTAGTAAAATGTATAAATAAGAATATGTATGCAAATATGTGTGTGTGTGTGTGTCTGTGTGTTTACATAACATTGTATGAGCATGAAAAAATGTAAAAAGATACTTCCTAAGGTGTTAATATGATGTTATTACAGCAGTACATGGAAGTGAGGAGGAAGGAGGGTTAGATGGGAAAAAGGAGAGGGCAAAAAAGAAAGGGAAAAAAAGGAATTGAACTAAAAATAGAAAGCATGAGTGGTATAATACCTTTTACTCTTTTAAGTAAGCTTTTATTTAGGTGTGTAAAAAATAAACATTTTAAGGGAAATATACAATGTGAGGTATACAAGTTACTAAAGCTCCCAAGAGAGCATGAGATGGCCACTGGGGTGTTTAACTAGGAGAGTGACTGGCTCATACCTGGGTGATAAGCAGGTCATTCTGTCAGTGGTGTTTTAGTTAGATAAGGTGCAGAGGGAGGAGGGAACTAATGGTCTAAGTAGGAGATGATGAGTTGCTACAACAGGGAAGTGATAATGGGATTGGTTGGAAGTACAGAGATCAGAAAAACTAACTACTTCTACAGCTGTCTCCATGATTACTATTTTACACATTCACTACTACTACCGCACTACGACAATTACTCAACTGCTACTATTTAATCAGCACTTAGTATGTCCCAGGCACTGGGTAATCAACCATGTTCGTGTTTTCTTAACTAATTATTATAGTAACCCTGAAAGATAGGCACCTAGATGCCAATTACTGTACACAGCATCAGGTGAGGCATGAGAAAGTGAACTTGGCAAAGTGTGAAGAATCAAACAGAAACCAAAATTTGCAAGACAAGCTATAACATGACTATACCATGACAAACTAAACCAAGCCATGATGTGCAAAACAAACTACCTAACCTCAAATTAATTTAACATCAACTTATTCAGACCCAAATGTTCCAAGATAGGACCATAAACTGTTGACAGTAAATCCGCACAGATTCATTCATGTCTTTCAAAGGTAAGACCTCTAACTCTTCCAGAAACTCACTTAGGTCACAAACTCTAACCCTGCCCAGAACATACTTATTAACTTACATCCAGAAACCACTCCATGGCTAACTCTAGCTGCTAAAATCCTCTAAGCCCCATCACTAATCTTTAAAGAAATGCAAATCAAAACCACAATGTGATATTACCTCAAACTCATGAGGAGAGTTACTATCAAAAAACAGAAAATAACAAGTATTGGAACCCTTGTGCACTGCTGGTGGGATTGTAAAATAATGAAACTGCTGTGAAAAACCGTATGGTTGTTCCTCAAAAAATTAAAAAATAGTACTACCATATGATGCAACAATTTCACTTCTGGGTATATATCCAAAAGAATTGATAACAGGATCTCAAAGAGATATTGCACACCCATGTTCATAGCAGCACTATACATAATAGCTAAGAGGTAGAAGAAACCTAAGTGTCAGTTGACAGATGAATGGATAAACAAAATGTGGTGTATACATACAGTGGAATGTTATTCGGTCTTAAAAAGGAAGAAAATCCTGTCACATGCTATAATATGGATGAACCTTGTAAACTTTATACTAAGTCAAATAAGCCAGTCACAAAAAGACAACTACTGTATGATTCCCCTTACGAGAGGTATCTAAAGTCATCAAATTCATAGAAACAGAAAGATGAATGATGGTTACCAGAGGCTGGGGAGAAAGAGGAAATGGAGTTGTTGTTCAACGTGTAAAGAGTGTCAGTTTTGCAAAATTAATGGAGGCTTGGACACAATGCCAATTATACCTTGCAGGTCACAAACCGTCCAGAGCAATGGCAAAAACATGGGCTTTGAAACCAGACACAGTAGAGGCTTTTGAGTCCTAGCTCTGCCTCTCACTAGCTGTGAAATTTGGGGAAATTTATGAAAGCTCTCTGATCCTCATTTTTTCACCTATGGACTGGGAACAAGAGTACTTATTTTATAGGGTCATCATGAGTATTAAATGAGATAATAGATGGAAATATTTGATGCAGTGCCTTCCACACAGTACGAAGGTGCTTAACAGATGGAGCTGGTGATATTGCTCTGTGCTCATTAGTACTATTCTTCCCACCACTTCCACCACCCTGAATGAGAGGTGGGAAGGATTCCTGCCCCCCTGCACCCTGGTGCTTCCTTCCTGTTGAGGTACTTAGCAAACATTTACTAAGCTCCTACTAAGTGCCAGGCTCTGAGCCAGGCATTGGGAGAGTGATGTGGAGGTGTTCCATCTTGAAGAAGTTTCATCTCTGGTAGAACAGGCAAACAAGTACCCAGATAATACAAAGAAGTAAATTAGAAGTGTGAAGTGGGAGAAGTGTTGAGAGTGGGGTGAGCACAAGACCATCCAATGTCCAGGTTTCAAACTAAAACTCCAGTATCACAGAGCTGTTTTTAAACCCCATCCACAGGAAAGTTAACAGAAATAATGAATTGCTTTATTCTAGGGCCAAAACCAGAACCAATGGCTTTGTTTTTTCTGTACAACACCTCTGTTCTTTTAAAAATAATTTCACCAGTTCAAATCCTTGAAGGGAATAGGATCCAAGAAACAGAGTATGATTAGTCTTGGGTCTTTTCCTCTATCTTCTCCCAGAAAAGGAAAAAGAAAACCAAAAACCATTTATTGAATTCACGGTGCTAAATAATTTTATATATGACATTTCATTTCTCTTCATAGCATCTCCATAGAACAGAATCAGTGTTCTCATTTTATACGTGATGGAAATGAGGTTCGGAGAGGTTTTACAACCTGCGCTTTGTCTCACAGCTGATAAGCATAAGAACTCAGCCTATATTACCTAGAATTCTGTGTTAGTTTCAATCCCCTACCCTGGAAAGAGCTGTGATTTCTCTTCAACAGGAGGTTTCTTATCTTTCAAATTCCTTAGAAAAAAGAGCAGCATCCAACGATGACTTTTACTAGAGACACTTTTTAAAAATTTGTAAGCTGGGACACTCAGTGACCCCCAAATCTTAAATTTTAAGCTTCTTAAGCTCTTGCAACTGAATAGATCACAAAAGGAAAGCTACTTAAAATATTGCAGCAAGTTAAACTTTCTTTGAAAACAGTTTCTGAATTCCCTGCCCAAGCAAGTCAAAGAAGTGGGAACTGCAAATGGATATCCATATAACACTCTGTTAACATTCCCTGCTCATGCTCTCTCCTGCTTCAGTAGCAGAAAAGATTAATGTATCATTCAGTTAGTACAAAGTGTAATTTACCTCCATAGTGGTGTGTTTCCTTTACAGCATCAAATCTGGAAGCTCTATGCAAGTTCTGTTCTGTCAGCTGGGATAATGCCTTTAATGAACTTGTCTGCGGATATCAAATGTGTAATCTGCTGCATGACCTGCAATCCTACTGCTCAGGCCCTCATCATCTGGCCTACCAACTTTTGCATCAGCTATGGTTCAAAAGAAGAATCCATCCCTGACCTAAGTAAGCCACAGACCAACCACCACACTCTGCGAAATTAGTTCTTGCTTGTTCAGGTCCCATTCTGCAACTCTCCTGCTCTGACCACTGAGCACGCAAAGGGAAGAAATAATTTCTGCCAATAATTCTATCAACCCTGAAGTACTCTTCTCCTGAACAGACAATATTCTCCAGGACCATGAAATTCAGATTGCCTCCCCCAAGAAGATGAATAGGGTCCCATGGGATCCTAACAGCTGCTCTTGAGCCCCTCATTGGGAAAGGATTGGACTGCTGCAAAGCCAGCACTGGCTAGCAGTTAGCCTTTTCCATTCGTCCATATTACTTCAGCCCTTTAAGAGAAGTTTATCCATCTATACATCATTCTTCTAAGAACCAACAAAGGCAAGCCAAAAATACCATCTCTGCCCATAGCAATACATCTGAGCCTTCTCTTTCTACAAATACTCCACGAATACTCCTGAACTGCTCTCATTCTGATCCTTTTCCCATTCAGCTACTACTGGGTCTTCAAAATTTACTTCTGACTCTCAGAATTTGAACTTTATGTTGCTGTCTGAGCTTTTCTGGTGGAACCTCAGATTTATCTAAGGATTGCATAAATTTGGCTAAGCTGCTACATTTAACAAAAAGTTATTGAATATTTAGATGTGCCAGGCATTATTGCAAGGGACAGCAAAGATGAGAGCAGAATAAAAAAATATGTCATGGGGCTTATATTCTGTGGCGTGGTACAGGTAATAAACCAAATGAATGACTAAACTATATAAAGTGATGGGTGCTAAAGAGAAAAAACTAAAACAGGAAAGTAGATGAGCAAAGATTACTCAACTGCTAACAGGGTCCTCGAGGAAGGTCACTCTTTGAAGGTGAAGACCTGAAATGAAAGCAAAGGCTTGAATGAAGCCAAGGAGAAGGCTGTTAGCATCTTGAACTGCTTCCAGTAAGAATAACCTGCTAGATCGAAGAATAATAGAGATCATGACATTTAGAGTCAAGTGACTCTACGAATTGCTTGTTAGAGAGGATCAACATGTTACTTATCTACTCTGAGCCTCACTACTCTCAATTGTAAAGTAGAGGCAACAGTAAGTAACTTTCTAAGCAGATTTCAGTGAGGTAATATGCATAAAATATCTGTCACTTCTAACGACTCAGTCAATGTGATGTACACAGATGATATATAAGGAGACAGAGAAATGGGCAGATAGATAACAAAATATGATAAATTAGTATAGGATTACATAAAATAAGATAGACTAGGAGAGGACAGGGCAGGATAGAATAGGATAGCTGTATATGGGCACATAGTAGCTGTAGAGACAACAGATATGTGGACCCACAGAATTAAACTTATTGCTTGGTCATCCTCAACTGGCCACCTAACTACTGCATCCATAAGTTAGACAGACTTCTGGCATTTGTGTCCTAAACCTAGCTCTAACACTAAAATTAGTAAGCCCTTGGGCAGGTCACTTAATATTTACAGGTTTTATTTTCCTCATCTTCTAAAGTGAGCAATGAATACTAAAAAATTGCTGTGCCTTCTCCAGCTCTATTACTGTATGCACTAATAAGTCCCAAAATTTACTTTTATGGGCTTTATCACATCTAAATAAAGGAGACATAGTTACTTATTCAAACAGATGGAGATTCTTTATTTTCTTAAAAATAGAGAGCTTTTTCACATTGATTGAGAACCAGCTACATTTACAACCTTCTTAAAGGATAACGGAAAGAATCAAAACAAAGAAATATACAACCATGAAAGCAACAATTTAAAAATTTTGAAAACAGAAAGATATGGTCCAAGGCCTGAAGGCATAGGAATGTAAGAAATACAGTAATCTTGACCTCTTGCATTTGTAAAATTCAGCATCTGGAAATATTTTTCATATTAATTTTCCATGCTCCTACAAGTGTAATATTATCTTAAGATCAAGTTTTTAAAGTTAATTTTAGGCAATAAAAATAATTCCATTTGACTTCAATATAATCTAATGATCACAAATTCCTTTTGAAAGAATAAATAAAAAGTATGCAAATGTCAGAATTTCATTCTTTTTTATGGCTGAATAGTATTCCATTATGTATATATACCACATTTTCCTTATCCAGTCACCCATCATGAATGAGTCTGAAGAAAATTATGTTAAGTGAAATAAGCCAGATGAGGAAAGAGAAATACCACATGTTCTCACTCATAGCTGAGTTGAAAGAGAGAGAGAGAGAGAAAGGGAAGAGAAAGAAAGAAAGAAAGAAAGAAAGAAAGAAAGAAAGAAAGAAAGAAAGAAAAAGGAGGGAGGGAGGGAGGGAGGGAAGGGAGGAGGAGGAGGAGGAGGGAGGAAGGAAGGAAGGAAGGAAGGAAGGAAGGAAGGAAGGAAGGAAGGAAGGAAGGAGTGGACTGTATCAGTCCCTGGCTGAGAGTATCTTGCTTTCTCTAAGTCAATAATTCTCGAACTGAGCTGCCCCTTGAAGTTGCCTGTTAAGCTGTTAAAAAATATGGATGTCCATCCCAGTACTGAAACCATTAAATACCATACTACTGGTGATTACTGATGACAGTACACTAATAATTTTAAAGCTTCCAATTTTTTGGCTGTGCATCCAGGATGAAACCACTGGTATAAAACGTCCTTCCTTCCCACTCTTTCCCTATAAGCTGCACCTGCTTCTGATGCAGCCCCCTCCACTAAAACTGATGCATCTGTAGCAAGCCAACATCAAACACATTGATTTTTTTCAATATCAATGAGAAACCAATCATAAGGCTTAAGGTTTAATTATTCTTGGTTCAATTATTGTATCAGTATTATGCAGACAGAGTTCTATCATTTTGAGGACACAGAACATTTTCCTAGCCAGGTAATGTTGGCCTGTAGCAAACTATTTCTGATTTATTATAACTTTAAAAACAAAACATACAAAAAGATTTAATATTAAACACGGTATTACTTCTCCCAGCCTTCAAGGGAAGGAAATTATAATATACTCTGTCAAAACTCCGCATGCTCAGGCTGGTAATAATGTTCAATTTTTCTTATTTTTCTGGGTGAAATAATAACAAATAGATCATTACAAAGTTAACATAAAATAATTCCTCATTTAGAATAGGAATGGTGTTGGCCATAATCACCAACATAGTGAACACATATTAAATTATAGAATATTTAAGGAAATTTATTTTAATTGAAAAAGCTCCAGGTAATACTGCCTGTTAAAACAAAACATTTGGTATCAAGTAATTAGAATTACCAAATGTATTCATGTCGTATATGAAGATTCTTATAAATCCTGTTTATTTCTCATAATTATTTTTTTATAATTATTTTTAATTTTTTCTTGTAATTCTGATTATTTTATCTACATTCCTCCAGCTATTAAGGAAACTTTTATTGCAAGCTTTCTCTATGCTGGCTATAATAGTGTTCCTGGAGTTATAACAGTGCTACTATTCCAATGAACATAGCTGCCTACTGGTGGATTTAGTCATGTAAAGTAATGTTTTTTTTTTTNTGGGGGGGGGAGGAGGGGGTTTGGGGAACTGATAAAGGGCATAAAGAAAAATCATAATTTGTAATAGTGAATATGCTAATAATAAATAATAATTTTTTTAAAAAGCATGCAAGCCCATTTCCTTGTCATCCGTGAGATCAATACTGTGATTTATAAACTGATGAGCATTCATTCATTCACTCATGAGCAATTATTGAGATCCCAACATGTATATGCTAATAATAAATAATAATTTTTTAAAAAAGCATGCAAGCCCATTTCCTTGTCATCCGTGAGATCAATACTGTAATTTATAAACTGATGAGCATTCATTCATTCACTCATGAGCAATTATTGAGATCCCAACATGTGCTGGTCACTGTGTCTACAAGCAAAGAACACAATATGTTAAGGCCTTTCTTTGGAAAAGCACAGTTTAATGGGAGAGACAAAGGAAAAAGCAGCCAGGATATTGAATGATAAGTACAATAATTTATTTGAGTAGATGATATAATACATTATAATAAAGAGGCAGATCGATCACCCCTGAGTGAATAGAGATTTCACAGAAGAAATACATTGAATGAGTTTTAAAAAATGAGTTTGTCAGGAGAACGATGTTTCAACAAATGTGTATTACATAATCAGGAAAAACTGATAGAGTTGTCATTTCTAGGTGAGGGAATTATAGTTATTTTTCTCTTTATCTTCTTTTTTGCATTGTGGCCAAATCATGTTTTATTTCTACAACCAGCAACTGATGCAATATTAATATCATAAAATGAACTATCTGCTGTTTACGGTTAAGATTATTAAGTTTTGAAAAGCTAGAACTAACTTTTCTCTGATTCATTAAAAGTGACAGTCTGATGATTAAGAAGTCATAAAAAATTGACTACCTAGAAATCTGCCCAGACAACTGCAAGTTCCAGGAAGCTACACCACTTGAAGAATGGCCCTACTTTATGCACAGTTCTGAGTCACTTCTGCCTCTACAGCTCTTCTCTTGCATCTTGCACGTCCTTGCACCTTACATCTCTTGTAGTTTCTGAATACACCAAGCTGATCGGTGCTCTTTCCTTTTCTTGCCCTTCCTTGACCGTTTGCTATACTTCTACAAATGATCCGAGACTTATCTTCTGACGTTTCTTCTGTAGTGCCTTCTAAGATAAAAAGAGATTTGAGACATATCTGTTTGTTTTCTTTCCTATAAGGGAATCAATAGCTCTTAAGAAAGGGCATTTCTAGTTTGAAGGTCTCCTTAACTCAGACCCTTCTTGCCTTGGTGACTCCTTTGGACATGTTCCGTCTGCAGCTCTGGCCCTTAATGATCCTTCCTGAATATATATTGTGTTGTTCAATTCCTGGTCTTCCTCACTTCCAATTGTATATAAGCTACACTCACCTTATGGGCTGGCCTCATGGATTCCTTAGATGCCTGGATTCCTCATGAAAACAGGTGCTGAGCAGTTTTAACCCAAGAATATCAATTCTGTGCAGTGATATTGATTCTATTACACTGACCAGAAGCTTTGTCTGGCTAGGGAGTAATTTAGAGTGATTTTAATGCATGCCTTGTTATATGGGTTCTCAATAAATATGGCAGTTATTATTCAATAAAAACAATTTATTATACAATAAATACAAAATGTCTCTCAGACATATTCAACAAATTTTATTGAATTCTTACTACATGCTAGTCATTATACCTCATACAGTGTGTGTTCTAGTGTAGGAGACAGAGAAAGTACTTCAAAATAAAAAGGTGATAAACTATTAGACAGAGAACTGCCTCTGGCATAAAAATCAAATACTCGGTACATTCTGGAGAAACTCTTCAAAAAGTTTAATTTATAAATGCCATCTTGACAATACCAGCCTCAGCTGAGCACCACTCTGCTGTGTTCCCAAGATTCCCTTTGCGTTTCTCCCTAAGATCTCATTTCTCATTCCCTTGAAATTATCTGTTCACATTTCTATCTCTCCTATTTCTCTGAGCTTCTCAAGGGCAGAAGTCATACCATTTTTTAGGATTTAGCATAAATTAATCTTCTAGCAATATGTCAGGAAAGTAAATATATGATGACTATAGACCATCAAAATCATTTACAATAATAGAATCATGTTCCAGGCTCTATAAAACATTCATAAATCACTACACATACTGATTAAATATGTAGCTCCAATAGACTGTGAAGAAAGCATACGACATACAAAAAATCTGACAAACATGACCTAAATTGTCAGAGCTAACTAGAGAAGCTCTCTGGTCTATTTTCTGTGGTCTTCCTCTACGACAAAAATCTACATGAATATGCACAAGGAATGAAGAGCCATGGATACATAAAGTAATTCTTATAAGTATGTATATTTCTATTTTAAACTTCTTTTTCTAATTGAAGCATAACTGATTACACACTTGTGGGGTACAAAGTTGACTATCAGTAGTTGTGAACAATATGTGATGGTCAAATCAGTACACTTAGCTTATTCATCATTACAATACATAATCATTGTGTCTATTAACCAATTTCGCATTAATTTCTCATTAACCTATCCTCTTCCTTCTCCTTTCTACTTCTAGTAACCACAGTTCTGCTCTCTTCTTCTAAAAGTTCAATGTATTATTGTGATTTTTATTTCTCTCTCTTTCTTTATTGTTATTATTTTTTATTTATTAGTTCAGCTCCCACTTAGGAATGAGGTCATGCGGTATTTCTCTTTCTGCACCTGGGTTGTTTTTCCTAATATAATTTCTCCAGGCTCATCCATGTTGCTGCAAATGGCAGAATTTCATTCCTTTTCATAGCTGGGTAGTATTCCATTGTGTATATATACCACATTTTTCTTATCCAGTCATCCATCAATGGACATTTAGGTTGGTTCCATAGCCTAGCTATTGTAAGAAGAGCTGCAATAAACATGGGAGTGCAGGTATCCCTCTGACATGATGATTTCCATGCCCTTCAATATATACCCAGTAGTGGGATTGATGGACCGTATGGTAGTTCTATCTATAGTTGTTTAAGGAACCGCCATACTGTTCTCCATAATAGCTGTACTAATTTACAATCCCTCCAACAGTGCAGAAGTGTCCTTCTTTCTCTGCATCCATGCCAGCACTTTTTATTCTCTGTCTTTTTGATAATAGCCAGTCTAACTGGGATGAGATGATATCTCAAAGTAGTTTTGATTTGCATTTCCCTGATGCTTAGTGATGTTGGGCATTTTTTCATATACCTGTTGGACATTTGTATGTCCTCCTTTGAGAGATGTCTACTCAGCTCTTTTGCCTACTTTTTATTGGGATTATTTATTTTTTTACTGTAAACTTGTTTGAGTTTCTTGTATTTTCTGGATATTAATCCCTTGTTGGATGTATAATTTGCAAATATTTTCTCTCATTCTGTAGGTTTTCTTTTCACTTCGTTGTTTCCTATGCTGTGCAGAAGCTTTTTAGTTTGATATAATCCCATTTGTTTATCTTTTCTTTTGTTGTCTGTGCTTTTAGGATCCTATTCATAAACTATTTGCCCAGCCATACATTCTAGAGTGATTCTCCTATATTTTCTTCAAGTTGTTTTAAAGTTTCAGGTCTTATATTTAAGTACTTAATCCATTTGTGTTGATTTTGGTATATGATGAGAGGTACTTCTTTCTGTAATTAGAAATTCATGTTAATTTCAAAGTAGATATATTATCGAGTAGAACTCAAAGTTTGCATATGTTTTGAAGATAAACTAGGTACTTCAAAATAAAGTCATGTTTTCCTGGGGTCACGCTGAACCACATATTCAAAAAAAGGTGGAGAGGGTTGGAGACAGGGAAAAGGAAAGAGCCACACTATCTCTGTCATTGAGGGAACTTCAGTGAAAAAGTTAAAGATGCTCTGGTCAAAGCCAACACCTATTTGAGAAAACAGGTGTACCATTTCATTATACCACAAATGAAAATTATTTAATAAAAAAGTGCTATTCTTTTTTTTTTTATTTTTTTTATTGTGACCAGTAAGGGGATTGCGACCCTTGGCTTGGTGTCGGCCGCACCTTGATCAGCCAGTGAGTGTACCGGCCATCCCCATATAGGATCCAAACCCGCGGAGGGAGCGCCACTGCGCTTCCAGCGCCGCACTCTCCTGAGTGAGCCATGGGGCTGGCCCAAAAGAAGTGCTATTCTTAACTCAAATTCTCAGTAATATGAATTAACCTCTTGAAAAACAACTTTCTCTTTTAGAACATGGAGAAAGATTTCAAGAGATGCTTTGGGATAGACTACTTCTATAAAAAAAAAAAAGAAATAAAAATAAATAATTAAGTCAATTGGTTTCTTCTTTTTGTCTTGGAAAATTTAAAAGGAAATAATATTCAAAATCATGTTATTGACCTTAATCTGGTGTTTAGAATTCAAATTATTTTCCAAATTTTCAAATATTTGAAGATCTTACAAAGAATAAAAATGTCAATATTTTGTAGAAAATTGTTAAATCTTTTCATTTTCAACATATTTAGTTTTCCTTTCTATCTCACCCCACTTCCCAAAAATATTTAAGAAAAATAGCTGAGTAAAGAAGTTCCCACAAAAGCATATGGGGTAATGTGTGAAGAGTGGGAGAAACAATCGTATTGTATTTTGCCCTGGAGACAAATGTAAAATGTGCATGTATTGATTGTCCAAGCTTCAATCAGGCATTCTCAGAATATTTTACCTAAGACCCCACAGCACGTCTAGCCCACCTTTCCTCATCCTGCAATTGGAAAAAGAAACTTAGCACTAAGAAAGAATCTAAGGAAAGAAAACTAAAAACAAAAATGTCATAAACAACAGCAGGTAACCAAAACACCATCAACCTAAGACAATACTGGTCATGCTCTAATATCAAACTTTTAGAGATTCCAGGTTTCTCTCTGGGTGTGTATTCCCAGTCAAGTCTGAGAAATTACCCAACCTAACGTGGCAGTCAGAGTTCTAAGCAGATCACTGCTTTAGGATCGTCAGTACGTCTAAAGACATAGGATACTCATACTTAGTCTTTAGTCAAATATAGACATGAAAGTCCTTTGTCCATCAGAATGGAAAGAAGGATTTTATTTTCATATCAATTTGCTAGCAGCTAAAAGCATACAGCTGGCCAAAAGACCACAGTAACATTGCAACTTTCTCCAATGTAATCAGAAAATGTCTTTTTAGGGTGTTTTTGTCAAACTCATTTATTTCCTCATTAATGTTTTTTCCCAAAGTCATTGTCCACCTGGAGAACTCAGGAAAACTTGTCTATCTGTTCAACCACATCCAGCATCATCTGTGTCATTTGGGAGGCTGCTGAGTAAATTGGTGATGGTGAATTAAGTAAGTCTACAGTTCTGTGGTGGACCTGCAGGATAAATTACTTTTATCTTGAGACTCACTATGCAACAGAATTTGGTATTTTTAGTTGTAGCTCAGACCATGATGAGGAGGGAGTCTATGGGTGAGGCTTCTTTAAGATGAACACAGGGTGGTCAAAAAATAAGTAGGACTTAGTTATTAAAAACATACCCAAGTGACTAAGACTGACCAGGTAACTCAGCCTCAGCCTTGGGGTTCAGTTACATAATCCAGATACCTGTACAACAGTATTGAGACTGCAGAGAAGTTAACATGAAGACTGGGAAAGATCCATTGGGTAGATCAGTCCAAAGATAATTTGTGAGCTTGGTAAGAGTAGCTTAAGGGAAATGATGAAGAACCAAATTGGAGTGGGCTGAAGAGGGAGTAGGAGATAAGGAAACAGAGACCACAAATATAAAAGAAGAGGCAGGGTGGGTGTGGAGAATGTAGGAGGAGGAGGATGAGGAAAAAAGAAGGGAAGGAGATGGGAAAAGAGAAAGGGGAAGGGAAGAAAGGTGAGGAAGAAGAAAAGTAATTTTCCAGTGAAATGGAGGAGAGAGATAAGACAAAGTGCAGGAAACTAAGGAATCAATGACAAAGAGGAGATATTTGTGAATATTTAAAATGGAGCACATCCTGGTGATTAGAAATAAAGTCTAGAACCAAAATTTCAGGTATCAAGTCATCACTCTGCTATTTACCAGCTGTATGACCTTGGGCAACACAATTAACCTCTCTGTATCTCAGTTTCTTTATCTGCACCATGGAGATGATAAAATTTACTTCATGGAGTCATTGTGAGTACGAAATGAGATAATATACACAAGTACCTAAAACAGCATCTGGCACACAGTAAAAGCCATGTGAGTGTAGGTTATGATTATTATTTTGAATGGGAAGGAACTAGTTCAGAGGGCGAGGCTGAATATAAAGAGAAAAGAAGAAATAATAACGTAAGATTTTTGTGAGGAAGAAAGGACAGAACATAAAGCAGAGATGCAGTGATTAGCTCAAACCAGGAGCACTGTTAGTTTGTCTGTTGTAAGAGAAAAGAAGAAGGACGGGATCCTCACAGATATATGAAGGGCTGTATTTGGTATCGGCAAATATGACATCTCCACTCTGATAACTTGCATTTTTTTTCTATCATAAATGGGAGCTAAGGTCATCTGCTGAAAGTGTAGGGAGAAAATTAATGTATTCAGAGAATTGAGGCAAGGGAAGAGTGTCTAAAATAGCTTATAGAGAGTAGAAGAGAGAGTTGACCAAAAAAAAAATGTAATATGATCGCTCTGAAATACCAAGGTCCCATTTAGTGAGACTGATAAATCTAAACTTACAGAGAAATAAATCTGTCTCTAGTGGAAATTTGAGGAGCATTAGTGGTATAGGCATGGAGAAAACGAATGACTGGGTTTATTGGATACACCAAGGGTTGCTGTTCTGTCAGAAGGTTGTGATAAAATATATTAGAGCAAGGAAATTTAGGTCATTATCAAGTGTTATTGAAATAGTGACATCATAAAATCAATATTTAATGAGGAAAATGAATAAAAGAAAGGTTTTATGCTTGTGTGAAGGAAGAAAGGTCAGTGGAATGAGGTCTTCTTAAATTGAAGAATGGTGACAGGGTGAGTAACTGAAGCAGGACAAAGAAAACGTTGTGATGAAAAAGTGGGAAATTTGAATTAACGACAGTTCAAAGCAAGCAGCAATTACGAGTGAAAGCAAGGCCTAAATTATCACCTTGTTGCCATGACAGTGAGTGTCTAAAGTGGAGCAAAACAGTAGATCATTAAAGATGAGAAAGTGAGGATAGGTTGCCTGCACATACAGTGAAGTCACTGAGGATGTTGGTGGGCTTGCACCAAAGATTTGATAATTCGGGAAGTGACTGCAGCCTGGCTTTTAACTCTGAGATGAACAACTAAATTTCTACTGAATTTTACTAGAACTTGAAAGATAAACACTGGTTTTAACACTGAAAAATGTGAGAATGTAATTTTTTAATTTCTAGCATTCCATGTAAATATATTCTATGACAATAATATAATTTTAAATATCTACATTAATCTATTTTAAAGATGAAAATACTGAAGGTTGAGTAACTTGCTCAAGTCACAAACATTCCAAGTGGCCAAATTGATAGTCAAACACAAATCCCCTGACTCTAGATCCTGCAGTCCCAAACCTCATCTAAACTAGTTGGTCTCTACAATGGTATGTGTCTAGCCCTTTTAGTTCAACATCAGACTCACCCTGAATGGTTATTAAATATGGTCTTCACATTATGGGTGATAGTTATCAAAAGCATACAGAGCAGGAACATGAAGTCCCTTCTAAATTTGATGTTCCATCATTTGAATGTCTTAGCCTGTCTTTTGTGATGAATAAGTTTAATAAGCTTGACCATTCTCCATGGTCCTAGAAAAATCTCAGCCCAGACATTTCCCAAGGCCTTTAATAATACAATTGATAATGTCTCCATGAAACATCTTCAGAAACAGAATAAATGCCACAGAAACTTGTATGCTACTAAATTTGCTAGTTATTCTTTGTCATCACACACTATAGAGTTTAGTTCCTTATTGGACTATTTTCAAAATCATAAGTTGAAAGGGAAGAAATTTCATCTTGGTCCATTGAAGAAAATGATTCTACACCCAGAATTAGATTCCTTACTTTGCATAAAGCCTATTTTGTAAGAGTGAATTAATTATCCATAAAAAGAAATGAGTAGCTTCAGTTCTATTTTAAAGCTTGATGTACCCTCACCAGCACTGGAAATTGAAAAGATCAATCTTGCAGTGAATGGGAAGTTGTCTTCAAGCCATAAAAGATGTTTTTAGAATGACTATCTCAAGGAGGCATGAGAGGAAGAGAAGGTGAATGCAATGTGGAAGCAAATTGGCACCTGCCCCACACTTTATTGGGTCATGTTCTTATAGAAAGAAAGAATTTCTGAGCTTTTCCTATCAGTCTTTACATTCTAGAGGCTTGAAGGTTATTGTAGTCCATTTCATTCAAAGCCCTTCATACGCAGAGAATATAGAAGATATTGGTTGCATTTTGGCCACTGAGAGTCCACTTACCCTGATGTGTATTTGGTGATTCCATTTCTCCATTATTAGCCCATGTAATTCAGATGGAGCCTCGAGCCATATAGCTTAATCTACTACCCTGTCCCTAGTCACTACCTTAGGGATAGGTGTGTGACTTAAGCCAAATGAAAGTTGATCCGCGGGATTCTGCTTGGCTGAATGTCTTTTCTTCTAGACTTGGATTTGGAAAAATGTAGCCTGAAACTATCTCAAAAACTTAACAGAAGACCCTCTCTGAAAACAGAGCCAACATAGAGGAAGGCAGAGTCAAGGGATAGAAAAATAAACAAAGGG
>NW_007738893.1:36079-37464 GCF_000696425.1 Galeopterus variegatus
AAAATGGGAATAATAATAGTAATATTTTATGAAATTATTTAACATAAAATTGCATAGTGTAGGGGCCGGCCCGGTGGCACACTGGAAAGTGCGCCACTTGGGAGTGTAGCGGTGCTCCCGCCGAGGGTTCGGATCCCATGTGGAGACCGGTTCCCGCTCACTGGCTGAGCACGGTGCGGGCGCGACACCGAGGGTTGCGATCCCGTTGCCGGTCCCCGGTATGGGCAACACCGAGGGTTGCAATCCCATTACCGGTCAGTAAAAAAGACAAAAAGGAAAAAATAAAATTAAATTTTTAAAAAAAATTGCATAGTGTATGCTTAATTTCTAACAGAGTACCTGGAACATATACACATTCAATAATTGGTAGCTGCTATTCTTTATTGGTCTGTGAATCTCCCTTGTTGTTCATTGAGTTCCTCAAAGTTATCTCTGTCTCTGCACTGGTCCAGAGCCTGGTACACAGTAAGTAATCAATAATTTTTTGTTAAATAAACAAATGAGTTGGTGAAAATAGTCTATACTTACAGTTACCATATTGTCCTAATGCACCCAAAACAGTCCTTCTTGCCTCTTACAGTCTCAGTTATTTTATTATCAAAAGTGTCCTCGTTTGGATAATAAATTATATGGTAACTTTACTTATACTATTCTTGTTACCAAACCTGAGTCTGGCTGCCTGCCCCGTACAAAACCCCTGGCTTGGCTCACCAAAATCTGTTATAGAACCTGAGCGTTCAGCTCCTGGCTGAGGCTTGCCAAAATCTTATTACTGAAGCCAAGTCCAACTGCCTGCCCCAGACAAAAACAAACAACCTGAAAGTCAAGTGCTGGTGAAAATGAAGTCACCTTTATTCAGGAACATCAGTGACCTGAGAAGAGATGTTAGGCTGCCCCATCTCCCCAGTAAACCTGAGTGTGAATGGCCAGGCTAAAAACATGTCCCAGACTCAGATTTACTGAGGGGTTTTTGAAGAAGGGGGCTGAGGAAATTGAATGTGGGAAAATGGAAAGCAGAAGGGAGGGGGATGTGAGCTGTGGGGGCTCCATGCAAAGAGCCAGATACAAGGTCTCTCCAAGGCTCTGTCTGGTTTCTGTTCCCATCTTCGATGTTATCTCAGCATCCTGCTGGATTTTGATTTGCTTCAGGGTGGAGTCAGCACACCTTTATTGATGTCTTTCTTGGTTTCTCAGGGTTTAGATAGTATGTGTCTCCTGGCAAGACAGCTCCAGGCTGACTGGAAAACAACTTTACCTTTATGTAAATAATGTCATTTTGCCCTGTAACCAAGGTTTAAAATATCAAATAACCATGAGAAAAGAGGAAATTCAGAGAAATGCATGCCAAGAAAAAAAAAAAAAAAATACTGTGTCCCTTTTTTTTT
>NW_007738893.1:38947-40331 GCF_000696425.1 Galeopterus variegatus
TGGAGGAGCTAAGTTTCAAACCTGTGCTCATTAATATGAATATGAATTATAGAAATGTAATGGCTATATGTTTCTCCTTCTTATCACTATGGCTTGCAAATAACCATTTTGATTCATAAAAACTATTCTCAAGTCTGTGAGTGTGCCTAGACCTGTTGATTAACCAGAAAAGAGAACTATCATTTATCAGATTTTGTGACACTGAAAAGTCTGATCATTCCAAATTGCACTGCAAGAGCCGTTCCTGAGACATTACAGGAAGTAAATATGAGTATAGAAGTTCTATCTGAGAAACCTAAAAGCTAGTCATTGTCCTTTACATAGTTAATCAAATTGAGCTAGGAGCTACAGGACCAAGGCTTATCAATAAAATAATAGTACCCATGGTAGTAGAGCCAAGAATGAAGTATGGGGTAGTAAAAAGATAAGAAAGATATATTCAGATAACAGGACTGTAATTATAAATGACTTTTAGCCTCAGCAAAATTGATTGAGAATCTCTTGATAGATGGTTTAGACTGAGCCCTAAATGACATTGACTGTGAGATATGGCTTTCTGGTACAAACTCTGAGAGAATCTCCCTGAAGTGAGTCAAAGACAGATCTATTCCAATGACAATGCACGAGATGGATAGGAAATGTGTCAAATGATTGATCAGATGCTTGACCACAGGGTTGCTGACTATAATTTTTAGAAATCGAAAGCAGTTTTTACAAGAAATTGAGCTTTAAACTATATCATCTAGGGAGGAAAAAGGAAGGTCACAGAGAATAGATGTTCTCAGTGGGAGGCAATAGATAAGTCTCTGAATTAATTCTTAAATTTCTCCATGATGGCCTATCATCACCACCTTCTGACCATCCATTCCAACCTCCCCAGTGCCATAAGCATTATTGTTTTTAGACAAAAAGCTGCTCAAAATATTTAGGGTTCCCGGTTTCCCACCTTCCTCATATGGCATGTATTGTCCTTCACAATATGGACCAGACTTACATTGGCAGTACTACCTCCCTCATTCTTAAAGCATCACAATTTTTACATGCTAAAAATGTACCTGAGATGCTCTTTCCCGTTCTTGCTTTTTAATGAATCTTAGCCAACTGTGGGCTTCTCTGGGAATCCCTCTCCAGTCCCACTAGGCAAGACAATTATATCATCTGAACACTCATCTGTATAGCATTATTCTACCACCTTATAATTGTCTACCCCCCACACCACCCCTCCAAATGGCAAGCAGATGCTGTGACATATTAACCTTTGCATATACTCTGGCGCCTAATACCTGATATTGAGCACCTGTTATGTTCTCAAGGCCCTGGAATACATTAGTTAAATGAGACAAATTTTTGCTTAATATTATGGAGGTAGAGGAAGAAAGAAAAT
>NW_007738894.1:0-5325 GCF_000696425.1 Galeopterus variegatus
ATTTATTCGTCCTTTGTTGCTCTTGGAAATGCAGTCAATACTCTGGTATCACAGCACACCGAAAGACATACACATTAAAAACTGTATGTAGGGCCGGCCTCTATTTTTGTCTTTAATAATTTCTCTTTTGAGCCATTTTAGGCATATTTAAGTGGACTAGAAGGAAGGAGATCAGTTGTAAATTGTAGTTCTGATGAGTCCACTATAATTTTTTCAAGTTTCCATGAGATGGTTCTGTCCTTAAGTTTAGTTTTGAAAAGTCCTTGACTGTGTCAGCAACATGAGAGCAATCACTCAAACCCAACCCTCTTGAGTATCTAGGTTTAGGGCATAATTAGTATGCCTTTCAGTACAGTGTTGTAACTTGGGTATGAGGAAGATAGTATTTTCAATTAGAGCAAGTACGACACAGAGAAAAAAAATATTTGACAAAATAATTCTGTAGTCATTTTCCTAGATCACTCAGAGATTCTATTTGTTGGCTTGGGCTGCCATACTGAATGCCACAGACTGGGTTGCTTAAAGCACAAGAACTTATTTTCTCATAGTTCTGGAGCCTGGATGTCCAAAATTACAGTACCAGCATGGTTGGTTTCTGTTGAAATATTTCTCTTTTCTTGCAGACATCTTCTGGCTGTATTCTCACATTGCCTTTTCTCCATGCATGCAGAAAGAGAAAGAAATCTCAGGTGTCTCCTCTTTTTCTTATCAGACACTGCCCTATTGGATTAGGAACCCATTCTTCTGATATCATTTAACCTTAATTAACTTTTTTTTTTTTTTCCTTTTTGTCTTTTTTTACTGACCAGTAACGGGATCTCAACCCTCGGTGTCGCGCCCGTACCCGGGACCGGCAACGGGATCACAACCCTCGGTGTTGCGCCCGCACCGCACTCAGAATCCGAACCCTCAGGAGCGCCGCCGTGCTCCCAAGCGGCGCACTCTCCAGTGCGCCACCAGGCCGGCCCTTAATTAACTTCTTAAAGGACTTATCTCCAAATACAAATATATTGGATGTTAGGGCTTCAGCACTCAAATTTTGGGGAACACAATTGAGTCCATAACAGAGGTGATATTAAAAATATTTCAGAATTAATAAATCATGGCACCAACCACTCAGAACCAGGTGAGTGCCATGAGGCCTCAGTAAAGTCTTTACAAACTGATTTTTATTATACATAGAATTTGTTACTTGACTTTTTTGGCCTCACTAAGCTATAGTTTAAATCTGTCTAATATCATTAAAATTGTTCCCATGTTAACTCCTCAAAGACAATATTTACTTCCACAAACAAACTTAAAACTTATCAAGTCAAATATGTAATGTGTACAATAGTAATAACTACAATGCTCCTCAGTTGGATGCTGATATAATCTACAGGTAATAGCCATAGTCATCATAAACTATTATTCTTAGCAGAAAATAAACTGTATCAACATGCTTTAAATGCATACCATAAAAAAGCTCTAACTTCTTTTCATTAGTCTAGCACCCAATTTTCTAATTAAAAAGTATACCTTCCTGTTACCGATATAGATTACACTATTACTTTCTTAAAATAATCTTTATAATTTTCCTTTTCTTGGGTTTAATATGATTGCTTCATCAAACTTAATGCATTTTCTATTTAAGTTTTCAACAAAATGTGCTAACATTTATTTGCAAGGTTAAGAAAAATCTCACATTTAAAAAAATACAAAAATGTTTATGCAGATGCTTAAATATATTTTTACTACTTTAAACAGAGAGATGTGTCAGCTGGGAGTCTAACATTAGGTCTCCACTCATTACATCACATTTTTCATAAATCCTACTTTGTGATACCTCCCTATTCAGAAGATTTTAACAATAGCACAAATCCTATCTTCACAGTGATGATAGTGGAATTTCAAGTACTTCTTTAATAGTTAAGTTTATAAAAGTTTCTTTTCTGAAAATAATTTACCATTAAAATGGATATTTTAACATATGCCTAACTTAAATCAGACTGCCAGTGGAATGAATAAAGCTATGATTTGTATCAAGGATAGTAATCATCTGTTGTTGAGCACCTGACCTAGGCCTCTAAACTTTGGATATGCTGGTTAAGAGCAATGTCTCTAGAGGTAAATCATCTGAATTTTAATTTGCAGTTTTGCAATTATTAACTGTGTATCCTGGGATGAATTTGTTTCCTCCTTCCTAAAAGAAATTGGTGTATGAAGAGAGGAACTCCCTTTGGGATATTGTTGTTATAAGATGTATCCATTAACTTGTGACTGTGATGGAAGCCTGAGGACAGAAACACAACTAGCTGGCCAAAATCTCCCCCTTGTAGCCAACAGACCAAAACTAAGTGTCATGACCACCCCTAGTGGCAAGATGGGAAAATAAGCAGAGTGCATTTTAACCTTTATCTATCTATATATTGGACAGTTGCCAAGTGCCAGACATTATGTTAGAAAGTTGGAAATGTTATGTCTCTTGGTCCACACAGCCGCCAAACAAGGAATCCACCATTATCGTCATTTTATAAATGTTATCACATTGTTGCCATGAATTACTGAAAGACACCGACATTTCACCATTTTAGAATCTAAAACTTATTCTGCTGCTTCTACCTACAAAATTCCCCTAAAACTTTGCCAAATTATATGCCCTTATTTTCGGTTTAAAACATATGGTCACTATTTGTGTCTATTACCTCATTGTATGCTAGACTGGAGGTGACATACTCATTTATGGCCCTTACAGGAATCATGGTACCTTAGCTCTATTTAGTTTTTGTATTTGAGCTACAGTATACCTTAGTGGTAGGGTGTGTGGGGGGAGGTAGAAATGGAGAAAAAAAGCGGAGAAGAGATAAGATTGGGAAAGCAAAATGTCTAATGATTTAATTAGACTTTATTCTAATTTTGCTTAGGGTTGGCCTTGAATAAAGCTATTAGCAAGGAAAGCCATTAAAAGTAGTCTAAATTCTTTTAATAAATATTTTAAAATTAAGAAAATAGTGGACAGCATATAAAATTGATATGGATCATATCAATAGTCAGGATTCAATAATTACAAATTGATTCATCCTTTGGGATTAAAGTTCAGTTTTCTTCTACCTTTCATTTATAATAAAAACCTCTTATTTTTATGACATTTAAAAAACTCAAATGATCATTAATACCTTGACAAACCAAATTTTGAAGTAATTAACTCTATTTTAAAAGAGACATCTTAAAGTCTTAGTGTAAATGTGTTTCAATGTCAAAAAAAAAAAAAGAAAAAAAAAAGAGAAAATTAGAAACCATTCTTTATTGCCAAAGGAAGATAATTGCCATTACCTAGATATCAGTTAAAAATGAACAAAATATGTATGGAGTTGGGGGGAAAATAGAATAGTCAGGTCCCCTAGCCTCAGGTCTGGTTGAGGGTAGTGCAGCACATTCGTTGTAAACAAATTGTGAGTGGGTGGAGTTAGTGCACATGAGTGCCAATGTATCTTTTTAGTTTGTTGCTATTTCATGTTCTTCAGTGTTTTGTGAAGCAGCACTGGATGACAGAGCTTGCATCTAAAAATAGAGTATGTTTACTTTGCTAGCAGCTGCTCAGTTTTTCTTTGGACTTTGCCAGCAGCAGTTGAGTTTCTCTTTGGACTGCTTAGCTCTTAGACCTGTGTGTGCTGAATACAGACTACTCTTTCTTCAACCAGGCTCCAAGGACCTTTTTCCCAGTTACCTAACTCGCAGACCTGCATGTGAAGGGTTTGTGACCCAGTCTGGATAATGGGCTTGAGGGGTCTGTGAGCTCCAGACCCAGCCCTAGCTCTACAGGAGTGCTTAATTAATGTAATGTAATATTAATATATACATATGGTTCATTGTTGAATGAACCATATGTATATATTAATATATACAAAAGGTTCCATATGTATATATTAATATATACAAAATGTAATGTAATATTAATATATACAAAAGGTTCATTGTTGAATATTTTTATCACATTGTATAAAGAAAAATTTTCTATCTAAATATCAATAATAGTGTTTCTAAATATTTAGAACATGCCATAAGTCCTGTTCTTCAATAGCTGTTTCCTTATACATAACTGAGAACAGTAAGATGTGGTGGGAAGATGGGAGAACCTATAACTAGATATGAGGTTTAGTTTCTATACTTTCATATACTAACTGCATGGTACAGATTGGACAAGTTCACATATCTAGTTGGGATCTTTGCTTTATGAAGCTATTGACAATAATGCTCACCCAATGTTTTAGTCAGTTTAGGCTGCTAAAACAAAGTACAATAGACAGGGTGGCTTATAATTAACAGAATTTATTTCTCACAGTTTTGGAAGCTGGAAGTCTGGGATGAGCTGTCAGCATGGTCAGGTTCTGAAGTCTGTGTAACAGGTTACAGACTTACCATCCTCTCCATGCATCCTCATATGGCAGAAAGAGGGTGAAAGATCTGTCTGAGTTCACTTTTATAAGCAAAATAATCCCATTCATGAAGCCTCTACTATCATGACAAATTACCTCCCCAAAGCCCAACTTTCTAGTATGATCACACTGGGGGTTAAGATTTCAACAAACAAATTCTGGGAGGACATAGACATTTAGCCCATTGCACACAGTAAGCTATTAAAAGTATACAGCAAGATAGGTAAAAGCAATTACTATTACTGACATTTAAGTAATCTTATTTTTTTCTTCTTTCTATCAAACAATATGATCCTGAGACACTGATATCTCTAAACACGTCCACTTCCTTTACTCCTTATTTCCTTAGTTATCACTAAAGAAGAAAAAGGAAATTAATATTTTCTAGTTACAGATTTTGTGCCTAACATTATACATGAAGATTTAAACTTGATAACATCTAAACCATGATAACATCAACCTAAGAGGAAGACATTTTTTCTTCTTCTATGCACTAACTGAGATTTGAAAAGTTTAATGAATTCTGTTAATTTAGCCAAAAAGTGATCAAGGTAGGAGTCACTTCAACCATTTGATTTCACTTCTCATTTCTGCAATTCTCAATGCTTTATTATTCAAGCAGTAGATCTTGTTCTCTCTAAAGAGTGGAAGATAATAGGTGTGCATAGTTATACTGGAGTAAAGAGGGATAAATTTTGTGGATATACTATAATTTGAGGATATAGTATAACTGAGAGAGGGTATTGAGTAAATGAAAGCTAGATATTTTCTATCAGAAATGCTATATTTTTTGTACTTTAAATAACCTAGGAATGCTAAAATTGATGTAGAAATTGTATACCTTTGTAACCTGTCGGGCCTTAAAAACTAATGCCACCTTAAGTGACATTACAAGCAGCGCCATTATGGG
>NW_007738894.1:5598-23242 GCF_000696425.1 Galeopterus variegatus
CCATGTCTGAGTGTCCTTTAACAGGCTGGTTGGGGCCGGCGGTGTGCTCACCTCTCTTCACGGCTCTCTTCCCCCATCTTCCAAAGGAGACAGGAGGGAAAGAGGAATCCGGGCAATTCGCTCGCCCACCAAAAGGAACCAGGCTAGGGCTGTCGGGTCGGTCGGCGGTGGACCCGACAGTAACCATTTTCTTCAAAGAGATTATAAGACCAATGGAGTGGATAGTTCTTGCTATCAGAATAACATGGAAACCATCACTATCCTGCATGTCTTTTTGTAGAAATATAGCTTGATGTTATCAGTAAAATTCAGTCTCAAAACATTAGGAAATGTACTGATTACTTTGATGATAGTAATAGCTATTGGGCACTTTGCTGTTAAGCCTCCTTAATTTGAGAAAATTGGAACATGCTTTCTAGAAAGATACAGCATCATTTCCTTATCTACAACAAAATTTCTCCCATTCTTTCTGAAATAACTTATTACAAAGTGTTCCCTAGAAAGTATTGCATTTCTTTGAAGTCCACATGAATTATTTTCACCAAATATACTCCATTAAGATTTAAATTTATTGTTCAAAGAATTTCCAAAATGTTGCTCCCTGAAAGGAGTGTGCTTCTAAATATATGTAGGGAAGTTGTGTTGTCTTCAACTATGTTAAGACACTTTTGACTTAGTAAATTGTAAATAATTAATTATTGGTACAAAAATTTTCACTTATGTAAAAGCAATTGCTATTTTGTTTCTGATTATAAATATAACATATATGTGGAAGAAAAATGGAAACACTGAAATTACATCATATGCAAATTTAAAAAAAAAATTGATCATGCACCTAAACAAAAGAACTGAAACTATTAAACTTCTGGAAAAATGTTAGAATATCATTGTGACCATGATATAAGCAAAACAAATTTTAGATCAGGATACAAAAAGCACAAACCATAAAAGGTAAAAATAAATAAATAAATTAGATATCAAAATTTTAAAATTCTGCCCTTCGAAAGGTATCATGAAGAAAATATAAAAAGTAATAGACCCAGAAAAAAAATATTTACAGTGCACACCTGAAAAACATGGACTTATTAACATTTATAAATATAAAGTTATAGAAAATAATCACTATTATGTTTGTTATTGTTCTTACAAACAATAAACTGGTGATGATACAATATCATTTCATCCTAGCAGAATATTTTATGCACTTATATTACATTCACATTTAAAGACAGTTATTAAAAATGATGCCATATTATTAGTAATTAAAAACAGGTTCAATTGGAATTCTATCTTCTGAAAAATTTAGATTACAAAGTAAATATGTCAAAGCTCCAAAGTTAGATAGTAACATATTGGCTGATTAGGAATTTGAAACAATTTATTCAGACATTTGAGTTAAGTCTTGGTTTTCATAATTAAAGACTTTTTAGGAAAGAAGGAAGAGAGGCAGGGAAGAGAGAGTGAGAGAAAAACAGTGTTCATTAATTTTCCAATGAGTTCTCAGTGTTTGTAGGTGGTAGTTAATTGAAAGTTTTACAGTGGTGTCAAAGGAAATAACATAAGTTGTTTTGACAAAAGGTTGTAAATGAAGTCCACATTTTTAATTAGTCCCCTGAATGCTGACCATTACAAACACTAATTTATTCCTGGCCTTTTTAACCTCAGCTATGAACGATGTGCTGTAGTAAAATTTAACTTAAGTGCAACACCAAAACAAAAAAAAAGGTTACTTTTAATAATAAACATATATATATATATATATGTTTTACTTTATATATGTTACTTTTAATAATAAACATATATATATAAATGTGTGCAGGTTCAATTAAAACCCAAAAAAGACAGTGAGGTTGTTATCTGAGGGAGACCCTCTGACCACTAACTCTTGTTCCTTAATGCATTAATCATTGTGGAGATTGACATTCAGCTTGCAGGACAAGAAACTCAATCTCATCACCATCCCATAGGGTTTTAGCTGGGTAAAGTTAATTTCTGTCGATGAAGCAAAAAAAAAAAAAAAAAAAATAGAAGAAAATTTGAAAGACAGTTCTGACAGAAGCCCAAAGTTAGATAGTAACATATTGGCTGATTAGGAATTTGAAACAATTTATTCAGACATTTGAGTTAAGTATTGGTTTTCATAATTAAAGACTTTTTAGGAAAGAAGGAAGAGAGGCAGGGAAGAGAGAGTGAGAGAAAAACAGTGTTCATTAATTTTCCAATGAGTTCTCAGTGTTTGTAGGTGGTAGTTAATTGAAAGTTTTCCAGTGGTGTCAAAGGAAATAACATAAGTTGTTTTGACAAAAGGTTGTAAATGAAGTCCACCTTTTTAATTAGTCCCCTGAATGCTGACCATTACAAACACTAATTTATTCCTGGCCTTTTTAACCTCAGCTATGAACGATGTGCTGTAGTAAAATTTAACTTAAGTGCAACACCAAAACAAAAAAAAAGGTTACTTTTAATAATAAACATATATATATATATATATGTTTTACTTTATATATGTTACTTTTAATAATAAACATATATATATAAATGTGTGCAGGTTCAATTAAAACCCAAAAAAGACAGTGAGGTTGTTATCTGAGGGAGACCCTCTGACCACTAACTCTTGTTCCTTAATGCATTAATCATTGTGGAGATTGACATTCAGCTTGCAGGACAAGAAACTCAATCTCATCACCATCCCATAGGGTTTTAGCTGGGTAAAGTTAATTTCTGTCGATGAAGCAAAAAAAAAAAAAAAAAAAAAATAGAAGAAAATTTGAAAGACAGTTCTGACAGAAGTACAACTCCCAACCTATTGAATAGGTGAAACAATCTGCCTAACTCATATTTAATTTTTAAATAAACTATACTGGAAAACAAATGATCATATGCTGAGTAGAGAATCAGAAAAAAAAAAAGATACAATTTGACAAATCAAAATAAAAAGCCACCATGCTCAAGCAGTTGTAAACAATGTAGCAAAATTTGCTAGATATCTACATTGGTCTGCAGGGAACACTGCTTCAGGACAATGACCAAGTGGGCACTGACCTTGTTTGCTTCAAAATGCATGGGGAATTTATCTACCTCTTAATTTTAAATGACTTAGATTATTTTTTGATTAGGTTGATACATTAAACTAATTCACTGTCATGTACTACAGGTCCTAGAGTTGCCATTTTAGAGATAGGGTCTTAATATCTATCTTTTTGATATTCCTCACAAACTTGTGCCTACATGTGCAAATCTATTTTTTATCTGAGAAATGATTTTATAGTTTTATTAAATTGATATCCTATACAAAAGTTTATAATCCAGTGCTTTAAAGTCACTTGGTCTCTGTTTCTTAGTTTCACAATTTTGATTTTGGAGGGCAATCTTATTTCCTTATTTTCCAGATTTAATGGGGCATGTGTCTTTGGTTCCTTGGTGACCTAAAAGTTTAATAATCACAAAAGCAAAGTCAAGTATTGCTTTCGGAAGTATGTGCATTAATTTTTTATTAGTACATAACAACAAATTACCACAAATTTAGCAGCTTAAAAAACATTCATTTTTTATCTCATTATTCTGTATCTGTATTCTGTTCAGTATCTCACAAGACCTAAACCATGAGTAAGCTCTTATCTAGAGGCTAAATGGAAGAATCCATTTTAAGCTTAGTCATGTTGTTAGTAGAATCCATGTTAGCAGCTGTAGGGGAGGAAAATTTTACCTCTACATTCTCAGGGTTTTGGCTGGGCCTGAGAATTAAATTGATGTAAGACAGATTAACAGGAGAAAATCATACAGATTTGTGTTTTGTGTGACATGAGAGCTCTCATAAGGAAATGAAAACTCAAAAAGTGGGAAAACCTAAATGCTTTCATATTAGGTTGAACAAAAAAATACAATTGTGAAAAAGTAACTAAATTATGTGGGGAGGCTAAAGGAAGATAGGAATTATTTTAACAAGTTTTTCTTTTTTTGTCCAAAATTATTTTGGTTATGACTCCCCATCAAAGAATGCTTCTTTTCTTCTTATACAGGGAGGGCATCTTTACATGGAAATTTTTATCTCATTTTTGCAGGAGGAGAAGGGGAGATTAGAATGCCCTTCTAACATTTGCTGTTTCCCAAGTGCCTTTAGCTCCAAGTAATCTATATTTCGGTGTGGAGTATTCCGCCACCCTTCGAAGTAATGAGTCTAGCCTCTGATACCTTGCTGGCTGTCAGTCAGAGGCCACTTACATCCTGGAGGCCACTGCTTCCTTGTCTCGTGGCCTCCTGCATCTTTAAGCCAGGAATTGCTGTCAAGCCATTCTCACAACTGGCATCTCCCTGGATTCCCTTTTTGTTATCAACTGGAGAAAGCTATCAACTTTTAAAATAACGCATGTGATTAAATCAGTTCTATTGGGATAATTTCCCTATTTTAAAGTCCATTTGCCATATAACATAACACAATCTCATCTTAATCGCAGGTTCTGAAGAGTAGGGCAGAACATCTTTGGGGGGCCATTCCAAAATGTTGCCTATTACAGTAGAAAAGCAAATCATTTACTAATTTTTTAAAAAAATCTGAGATTCTATCTTGGACAATTCAAAACAGACTTTATAGAACTCATCGTGAAGTCTTGTTCCTTTAAAGAAATGTAAAAAGCCTAGAAACTTTTAATGACTGCATGAAATTAAAACCAAGCAATATTAATTTGATTTGTTAAAATTAAATCTATACTATTTCTTTTATTGTTTAAAGATTAGAATGACATCATAGAGGGAAAGATAAAAATTGTCCCGTTATCAATAAGTTCAGTAGAAATTGAGTTATACAGTACTATTCTAATGCCTGGTAGGTAATATTCATCTCTCAAATATACTTTAAAAAGTAAAATTTAGAATAATTCATTTTAGTGACAATAGACTGACAGTGGAGAACTGAAGTGGTGAAAGTGTTATTCGGCAAATGTCTCTTCATACAAACTAATTGTCCTGCAAATATACATTGTTAAAAAACTATGAGAAAAATCAAGCTATTCATGCTTAAACGTAACTTTCTAGGGATTTTTTAATATTATGAGCTGGATTCTAAGACAGGAAATAGTTATTTCTAAACAGCATCACTTTTCAAGATTTATTCTCACACCTATATGAAGATTACACTATTACTGGTCTTTGGGCATTTGAGAAACCTCTGTTAGATGTCATTCTTTTGCTTTAGTTAGCATTAATTTTGAGGAAGACATATAGATTTCATATTTATACTCCCAAAATATTTTTGTGAAATGGCTGAAAAATAATATTTTGTGTTTTTGTTGTTGTTGTTGTTGTTGTTATTATAAGGTACCTGATATCACCAGGTTTGTATTATCACATATACTTAAGTAATTTTAAATCCTCAGATATAATCTTTGCTAGGTCATAGAATTTTGAGACTCCATCATGTTGTTAAATACTGCCTTATTAATTATTATTATTACTATTATTATTATTATTTTATTATTTATTTATTTATTTTTGGCAGCTGGATGGTGTGGGGATCCAAACTCTTGAACTTGGTGTTATAAGGCCACGCTCTAACCAACTGAGATAACTGGTCAGCTACGTTAAATACTATTTTTAAAAGGTAATCATTTGCCTCATGAAACCTGTACCACATCACAACATGCTAAGCACAAATTCTTATTAATTAGTTTTTGTGTTATATTTTATCAATAACAAAAATGAAGTTTGCCATTTTAACCATTTTTAAGTGTGTAGTTCAGTGGTATTAAGTATAGTTACAGTGTTGTGTAACCGTAACCACTACCTATTTCCAAAATTGTTTTATCACCTGAAACAGAAATTCTGCAAAGCATTAAGCAATAATTCTCAATGCTTTCTTTTCCCAGTACCCTAGTGGCCTCTATTTTGCTTTCTGTATCTATGAATTTGCCTAATCTAAGTATCTCATATAAGTGAAATCATACAATATTTGTCATTTTGTGTCTGACTCATTTCACTTAACATAATATTTTCAAGTTTCATCCATGTCGTAACATCTATCAGAACTTCATTTCTGTTATGGCTGAATAATATTCCATTGTATGGATATATCACATTTGTTTATCCTTTCATCTGTTGATGGACACTTGGATTGTTTTCATCTTTTGACCATTGTGAATAATGCTACTATGAACATTGATGTACAATTATCAATTTGAGTCCCTGTTTTTAATTCTTAAGGTGGATATATCACATTTGTTTATCCTTTCATCTGTTGATGGACACTTGGATTGTTTTCATCTTTTGACCATTGTGAGTAATGCTACTATGAACATTGATGTACAATTATCAATTTGAGTCCCTGTTTTTAATTCTTAAGGTATATACTTACTTACAAGTGGAATTGATGGGTCATATGACAATTCTATATTTAACTTTTTGAGGAACTGCCAAACTGTTTCCCACACAGGTCAAAATATTTTAGATTTCCACAAGCAATGCACTAGGGTTCCAATTTTCCCACATCCTTACCAACACTTGTTATTTTTTGTTTTTTTTTTATAATAGCCATTGTTGTGAGTATGAAGTGTTATTGTTATTTTTGATTTGTGTATTCATAATAACTAATATGTTAAACATCTTTTTATTTCCTCATTGGCTGTTTGTTTATCTTCTTTGGAAAAATGTTTATTCAAGTCCCTGGCCCATTTTTGAATTGGGCTATTTTAGATTGCGGTTTAGTTTTAGAAGTTGTTTATATTGTCTAGACATTAATCCCTTATCAGTATATGAAAATATTTTCTCCCATTCTGTGGGTTGCCTTTTAACTCTATTGATAATATCTTTTGATGCAAAAAAGTTTTAAATTTTTATTAAGTCCAATTTATTATTTTTGCTTTTCTTCTGTGTTTTTGGTATCACATCCAGGAAAATACTGCCAAATCCAATTCCATGAAGCTTTCCCCTATGTTTTCTCCTAAGAATTTTATAGTGCTGATCTTAGGTTCAGGTCTTCAGGCCTTTTGAGTTGTTTTTGTATATGGTGTAAGGTAAGGGTGCAAGTTTATTCTTTGGCAAGTGAATATCCAGTTTACCCAGCACCATTTATTGAAGAGATTTTAATGTAGTAATTCTTGAAGTCTGATTCTCCCACTCCTCAGGGACTGCTGATTTTTATTTGTTGGGGGTTGATATCGTCTGTGACTTTCCCAATTTTTGCAAAGTGCATATTCTCTGTGTGAGGTCACTGGAGTTTCTGTTTCATTATCTCTATAGTCATTTAGTACCCTGACAAAAATTTTCTTAAATATGTGGCTTCAAAAAAAGGAATAAAAAAGGGCACTGGCCCTTTAAATATTCCCTTTGAAGAAATCATTCCATTGAGGAAAGTTGCTGTGGCCCATAGGTAGCCAGCCAGCTTCTCCAGGAACCTGGGCCACTCACCCCACAGACTGGGGCAGACTGAGGAATGGGGAGTGGTAGCTTGTTTGATCATGCATTTCTTCTATCTAAGAACAGAAACTTTTCCTTTCATCCAGCACAGTCCAGTGTTAAAAATGCCAATTAGGCTCCAGAGTTCCTAAATGGTTTGTTCCAATCTTTCTTCCAAATTCAGAGGTTGCTTTGTTAGAGATACCTACCCTCTGACCTTCCTACTCCAGTATTGTGCATGACATCTTTCCTCTCTTATCAGTGGTTTTATAAGCACAATTTCTACAATTTTTAAAGCTAATGCTAGAAAAAAAAAAAAAAAAGCTTAACTAACATAGTTTTCAATTAAATAAAAAATCCTAGTTTTTAAGATAATCATGGGCAAGCATTTCCACATGACATGTATAAGGGTACTTCAAAAAATTCATAAAAAGATTCATAGTATCTTTCAGTCCTATTTTCCCACAAATGTTTTTAAGTACCCTTATATTTATTTCTACCCACACATTGAGAAAAGCATTATTGGAATCCTGCATTATTTTTTTCTTTTGAAGTTTTGAAATCTGTAAGATGGATTCTTGTGAAAAATGTAGTATGGTAATAACATAACAAAAAACGTAATTGGTATGGGTACTACATTTAAATTGAAAAACCCTTCCTTACCACTGAGATGGTTTTAGTTTAGATATGTCAAACTGGGAACTTTTGGATTTACTCAAACCAAGAGCTATGTATAATGTTAAAAGAAAAACATTGGACAAATTAAATTAAGCGGAGTTTATTTGAGCAAAGTGTAATTCATGAGTTGGGCAGCACCCTGAACCAATAGAAGATTAGAAGGCTCCACCCAGAAAGTGGGCAGTCACTGTTTACACACAGAAAAAGGATACATACAGTACATACAGAAACAACTTGATTGGTTGCAGGTTGATATTTGCCTCAAATAACATGGTGTGATCAATTGGGAGCCTCTTGTTGGCTGAAACTTGGCTGCCATGACTGGCTGAGTCTCACCTACTTGTAATAAGAACATGCTCTTCAGTTAGGTTAAAGTTTGCTACTTAGGAAATCAAAGTACAAAGGCAGCCATAGGCCAAATTCAGCTTAAACTATCACTTTTCCATTTTCATCAGTGTCTTAATTTTGAGAGATTAACCAAAATCTTGAGCACTGACAGCACTGTCTGTCACCATCGTAATGGACTTGTTTGGTCTCAGTATGAAATTCACAATTTTTGATGCCAGGTTAGTTGATTTTTTTTTAATGTTCTCTTCATGTTTTCATTACTCTAATCATAGTGAAACCATTTGACATATAACAGATAGCTGCATACAAGCATTTACAACTGTCAAGAGAATAGGGCACACCAGGGGGACTATTATAATGACTATTTGGAGGATAATACTAAAAAACTACAGTATACTTCTTGACAAGATTCCCCACAAAACAAAATGATCAAAATCAAATTTATCAAAAATGAGCCAGAGGAGGTATCTACTTGTTTTATCCAAGTAGATTTTTTATTGATTTTTTTTAGAAGATTTTACTGAATCGTACATTTATCTAAGTTCAGCAAGAGGTGTTAGCTATCACACACTCTCCCTGTTCAGTCACTAAATAGTACAAAGCAATTTTATTTTCTAAATAAACTTTAACAAGAGAATTTAAAGAAGTTTAGTACATTTATCTAAGTTCAGCAAGAGGTGTTAGCTATCACACACTCTCCCTGTTCAGTCACCAAATAGTACAAAGCAATTTTATTTTCTAAATAAACTTTAACAAGAGAATTTAAAGAAGTTTACTGGGCAATTATTGCCTTTGTAGTAGGTTTAGCTACAGTAGCAAATGTTTGAGACAGATCTCTAATCATAATTGCATTTACATTTATACCGAGCCCAGGAAGGAGCATTCTTCTAAAAGATGCTCATTTAGAGGGATTCATGCCTGCTGGAAAATTCATCTTTATTTCGTAATGCATATTAAGGGGTGTTAGGTTTCCAATTTGTTTTGTAGTGACAGTAATACTGGTAGAATCCCTAGTCCACACTGGCCTTTTGTTTTCAACTTATTGATATATTCCCACACATGTATGACCATTAAATCCTGTAAAGATAAAAATATATCATAGAAGGACACCATAGATTTTTTTTTAAGAATCCTCATGTTGGAGTCAACAGTTGGGAAGCACTAGAAACATTTATTGAAGTCTCAATTATTTAATCATTGCATGGTTGGAGGCTACTGACAATTAAGGGATTAGAATCATAAACTTGTCTACAACTGTCAAATTATCTTTTTGGGGGGCTTTGTATTCAATTTGGGGGATAATTTAACTGCAAAAGCCTCACTGTAGATTTTGCCTACTATTAAGGTTAAACAAAGAATCTGAATGCATGAATCTAAAAGCCTAACCCTGTAGAAAGGACCAAATATTATATGTGGAATATCAGTAAAATTTGTTACTGGGTAAGCCAAAGAATCTTTAAGACTGTGTAAGGATTTAAATTTAATGTGGCATATCCAATATTCAGTTAAGTTCCCCATGGAAATTATCAACTATAAAATCTTAATTACTACATTATCTTTCCATGTATAAACAGAAAGGAAACACAGGCAAAAGAGGAAAAGGGAAAAAGATTTCATGTGACAGGGAAGAAGTCTTGATCCATCATTTGGGGAAAACTGTGCATGTCTAGGATGTCAACTGCTTCTGAGGAGAAACCTCCCTGGTCAGTTTTACCCTGAGGTCTTCAGTATGTGCATGGTCCCAAGAATCTGGAGGGGATCTCTTGTATTGAGAAATGTGAATCCAAGAGTTGAGGCCCTGAAATTTTACTACCATATGGGTGATAAGAAGAACTCTGTATGATCCCTTGCAAAAAAGTTCAAGGGAAGTCTCTCTCTCTGTGGTGTCACTTCTAAAAGATCCAATCTCTGGATTCTGGATTGTGAAAGAACTGGTTATCACCAGTTAGTGGGTCATTAAGGGCTTCTTTAACCTGATGAAGATATACTTTGGCATAATTCATCGAAGCTTTGCAGTACTGAGTCATGTCAGAGTTCACAAGTGTGTGAGGCACATGAGTTTCTATTATTAGAAGCATAGGCCTTCGAGTCACTATTTCATAAGGGTTTAACATGTTTTCCAGTGGGAGAGAATCTGATTGCCATTGATGGGTAACACCTTTGACCAAGGAAATTCAATCAATTCAGTTAACTTTTCTTCATGCTATTGTGCTTGTAATACCTTACTTAACTTTTTACAACTTGTCCAGTGAAACAGGTAACTCTATTGCTGGAGATTTCTCCAAGAATGCCCAATAAGGCATACATATTTTCTATAACCTTTTAACTACTGTTACAGCATTAGCCCTCCTACATGGGAAAGCTTCTGTACAACCAGAACATATGCTTTGAAAGGAGGAAATTGAATGAAGTTCATCAGTAAGTGTTCCAATGATCCAGCAGTGCCAGAAATATGCCATCTGTGATTTTTATTTTCTTATCAAAATTATGGGGTTGACAGACTAAACATTGATTATAAACCAGTTTAGTAAATTTAGAACAGTCACACCACTGATATTTTTTCATAATTTGTATTATTTTGTCTCTTCCATAATGAGTCATAGAGTGTGGAGCTTTTAATAACAGAATCTTTAAAGATTTGGGAAGGACCAGGTGGCCATTGCAGCTCTCCGTGGTCCACATTTAACACTAAATTTACATCTTTCAAAATAACAGTTTTCTTTCTCCAATTTAGGTGCATAGCACTGTTGATTAAATAGGTTATCATAGGTAATGTAACTTGGATCAGTCTCATAAAGTTCAAACTGTATATCTTAACAATTTCAGTACTGGCTGGCCTAGCATGAAAATCTGTCAAAGCATTTCCTTAATATTCAATTAATTTTTGTACTTCTCAATGTTGGGTTAGCAGTTTCATGAAAGCAATCAGTTTCCTCATTAGAGTTCTGGGAAGTCTTACCCAGTCCAATGGTATGATCTTAAAGTCATCAGAAACTTGACCTGTCAGAGTCCATTCTGTGAATCTTCTCTTTTAATTTAATAAGGATAAATCAAAAGCAATGCAATATCCTTGGGGATCAATATAAAATGTTTAATAAAAAATATTGATAATTAGAGGGAACATGCTACCTACTAATTGTTATTATGATACTATAAATTTTGCCAGTGCAAAGGTAGATGAGACCTGGAAACTGAGAGAGGTCAATAGGAACCTTAATTTATTGTAACAAAAACACGTAACATGAGATTTACCCTCTTAATGGATTATTAACTGTAAAATACATTATTATCATCTATAGGCATAATGTTGTACAGTGGATTGTTACAACTTAACTAAAATTTTATATCCATTGATTAGCAACTTCTGCTTCCTCTGGGTTCCCCAGCTTCTGACAACCACCATTCTATTCTTTGCTTCTATGAGTTTCACTGTTTTATATGCCTCATGTAAATAAAATCATAAAGTATCTGTCTTTCTGTGATTGGTTCATTTCAGTTAGTGGATTAATAGTAGGAGGCTGGAATACCTCACGTTTAATAATGGATAGAATTGATGATCAGAAAATCAATATAGAAACAGTGGACTTGAACAACATTATAGATCACATGGACCTAACAGACATGTACAAAATATTCAAGACAACAACAACAGGTATACATTCTTCTGAAGCACACATGGAAGATTCTCCAGAATAGATAACATAATAGGTCACAAAACAATTATTAACAAATTAACAAAAAGATTGAAAACATACCAATTATCTTTTTTTTTTTTTACTACAATGGAATAAAATTAGAAACCAATAGCAGAAAGAAAACTGAAAAAAAATTACAAATGTGTGAGAATTAAACAACACATTTGAGGAACCACCAGATCAAAGAAGAAATAAAAAGAAAAATTGTAAAATGTCTTTAGAAATAAGAATGACAACACAGTGTACCATAACTTATGCGCTTCAGCAAAAGCAGTACTAGACATGAAATTTATAGCAGTAAATGTCTATATTAGAAAATAAGAAAACTTTCAAATAAATAAACTAACTTTACACTTCAAGAAACTAGAAAAGAACAAACTAAACCCAAAGTATCAGAAGGAAGAAAATAATAAAAATTAGAGCATAAATTTAAAAAGTAGAGAATAATACCACAATGGAATAAAATTAGAAACCAATAGCAGAAAGAAAACTGAAAAAAAAATTACAAATGTGTGAGAATTAAACAACACATTTGAGGAACCACCAGATCAAAGAAGAAATAAAAAGAAAAATTGTAAAATGTCTTTAGAAATAAGAATGACAACACAGTGTACCATAACTTATGCGCTTCAGCAAAAGCAGTACTAGACATGAAATTTATAGCAGTAAATGTCTATATTAGAAAAGAAGAAAACTTTCAAATAAATAAACTAACTTTACACTTCAAGAAACTAGAAAAGAACAAACTAAACCCAAAAGTATCAGAAGGAAGAAAATAATAAAAATTAGAGCATAAATTTAAAAAGTAGAGAATAATAATAATAAAAACCCAATATCCAAATGATCAATAAAACTGGCAATTTTTTTTTGAAAAAAATAAGCAAAATTGACAAACCTTTAGCTAGACTAAGGGGAAAAAAGAGAATATTCAAAACAATAAAATCAGAAATAAAAGAAGAGACATTATGACTGGTGTCACAGAAAAAAAGCAATCATAAGAGACTACTATACACAACTATACAAGAACAAACTGGATAATCTAGAAGAAATAAAAAAAATCCTAGAATGAAGCAACCTACCAAAGCTACATCATGAAGAAACAGAAAGTCTGAGTAGATGTATAACTTGTAAGGAGATTAAAACAGTAATCAAAAGTCTTCCATTAAAGAAAAGCCCAGGACCAGATGGCTTCACTGGTAAATTCTACCAAACTTTTAAAAAGATTAATGCCAATCCTTCTCAAACTCTTTCAAAAACTTGAAAAGGAGGAAACACTTCTAAATGCATTTTATGAGGTCAGCATCACCTGAGTACCAAAGCCAGACAAATGAACTAAAAGAAAATAAAATTACAGGCCAATATGCCTGTGGTGTGACTGTTCTAAATTTACTAAAATGGTTTATAATCAATGTTTAGTTTGTCAACTCCATAATTCTGATAAAGACAATAAAAATCCCAGAAGGTATATTTCTGGCACTGCTGGATCATTGGAACACTTACTGAAGAACAACAAATATACTAGGAAACCAAGTTTGAAAGCACATGAAAAGGATCATACACCATGGCCAAGTGTGATTTATCCCTGGGGTGTGTGGGTGTTACAACATACAGAAATTTATGAATGTGATACACCACATCAACAGAACAAAGGTTAAAAATCACATGATTGTTTTAATAGCCAGTTCATTTAGGAAAAAAGAAATAAAAGACATCTAAATCAGAAAGGAAGAAGTAAAATTGTCCCTGTTGGCACATGACGTGATCTTATATATAATAGAACATAATGAAAAGGAAATTAGGAAAACAGTTCAAGTTACAATAACACCAAAAATAATATAATATTTGCGAATAAACTTAACTAAGAAAATGGAAGATGTGTACACTGAAAACTAAAAAACACTGATGAAAGAAATGAAAGAAGACACCAGCAAATGAAAAGATATCCTGTGTTCAAGGATTGTAAGACTTAATATTGTTAGAATGCCCATATTGCCCAAAGCAATCTACAGATTCAGTGCAATCTCTATCAAAATATCAATAGCATTTTGAATAATTGTAACTACATTACTCTTGTTTCTTGTTTTTTTAACTTTTAAAATTCCAAAATGTTTCAATTAAAATAACAAATTAAAAGTATACTCATATAAAATATTTATGGATAAAATGAAATTATATGTGGGATTTATTATAAAGCAAATCAGGATGGAAGTGAGTGTGTAGATAAAACTATTGTCACTGATAGGTAAAGGAGAGTTCTTTACACTATTCTCTCCAATTCTGTATATATTTCAAAATTTCCAAAATAGGAGTAAAAAGTAATTATAAACATTCTAGATAGAAAGTGCTTGTTTAGAAATATTTCTGACTTTTTCCAAAGTAACTTATTTTTATCTTTTCATTATGTTGCACTGAAAGGAAGTGTTTCAAAATTTATACTAAATGAAGGTTAGAATTCACTTTTTGGCTTCCTGGAATAGATTTTATATTTTAATGTATATTGATTCACATCAATATTCTTTATGTTTCTCTTAGTTGTTCAACCAAGTTCAAATTATGATGTAAGGGTGTAGTATCAGATGTTCAGAAAAATAATGTATCTGTCTAATACTAAGGAAGTTGATTATATATTCTTCAGTACACCAAATTAAGTATATTAGCCAAATATTTATACTTTAGTAGATATTAAAACAACAAAACTGGCAAACCTTTATTATTATTTTGTTTTTTAAATATTTTATATCTCCCCATTAAATCAAAAGTTTAAGGAATGCATGTGTGGAGGAGGAAAACCTTTACATTTGCCCTCTTAATGTCATTGGCTGGGCCGGAGAATTAACTTGATGCAAGAGAGATTAACAGAAAAAAATCACAAAATTTATTTAACATAAATTTTACACAAGAGCCCTCATAAAAAAATTAAGACCCAAAACAGCAAAACATAAACACTTTTATTCTAGGTTGAGCAAAAACAAGTGAGTGTGGAAAAGTAACTACAATATATGTGGAGGCCAAAGGAAGATAAGATTTATTTTAACAAGACCTGTTGGTACAGAAGTTTCTCTGTCTTAAGCTCCAGTTTTTGATAAGAATGTTTCTTTTCTTTTGGTATAAGGAAGTCAACTCTCACATGGAAATTTCATCTCCTGTTTTTAAGAATAAGGAGGTGGATTAGAGTATCTTTGCATCTGCTGCTTTTCAAGTGCTTTAACTCAAAATAATCAGTATGTCAGAGGAGCATATTTTGGCATGGTACGTTATAAACATCTTTATATACCTTTAAAAATTTTTGAAAGCCACATACATGGATAATTTCCCTTTGTTTTGACTAAATGTTTAAAGTATGATAAATATTTAATTCTTTCCACATTCAACAAGCTTTACAGGTGTGGTCCAACTTATTAGATACAGGTTCCTGTAAGGTTTTATGTTACTGTTCCCAATGTTCATTGTGCATCAGAGAATGACTCATTAAGTTACTGTATTTTTTAAAGTTCATCCACATATGGATATTAATTTTTAATTAAAAATATGTTTTTGCAAATGAAACAGATGCCCCCCCAACTTTGTTTCTACTCCCTGAATGAATTTCATTTCCAATTGACATTCACAAATGATATGGATATTTTTATGCTATTCTAAAACTAAACCAAATTCTAGATCTAAAAATAGAAGGAGTTTCAAAACGCCTTCTGTAATATAGAGGAAAGCCTTCAAAGAATAAACTCAAAGGCGAAACCCTATAGGAAGAGTTAGTTTGAGTGTATTCCGTCTGTTTTTGTGTTGTTATAACAGAATATCTGAGATTGGGCAATTTTTAAAGAACAGAGGTTTATTTGGCTTATGAAAGAATAAACTCAAAGGCGAAACCCTATAGGAAGAGTTAGTTTGAGTGTATTCCGTCTGTTTTTGTGTTATAACAGAATATCTGAGATTGGGCAATTTTTAAAGAACAGAGGTTTATTTGGCTTATGATTTTGGGACAGCTGCATCTGACATGAGCCTTGGGAGCCTTCTATTCATGGCAGAAAGTGGCAGGCAGCCGGCAGGTACAAGCAAATCACATGCTGAGAGGAAGCAAAAGAGAGAGGGGGGAAGTGCCAGGGACTATACGGCCAGCTCTCTTGCGAACTAATAGAGTGAGAATTCACTCACTACCCCCTAAGGAAGAGTATGAATCCATTCATGAGAGACCCACCCTCATGACTCAAACAGCTTCCAATACTGCCACATTGGGGATCAGATTTCCACATGAGTTCTGGGAGGCCAAAACATTCAAACTTCATTAAATATATAAATATTGTCTTAATTTTCAGAAAGCACAAAATTTATAGTCAAATAAAACTTGAAAAAATAATGGTCATTAGCTTATATTCATTTTTTCATGTCTTACACATCTACTATATTGTGAGCTCTTTGGTATCAGGAAATGTATCTTTTTAATACTATATTAGGAAACAATGCTTTCTGGTACCTCTGCAGGTGTTATATCAGCTTATGCTCTGGACTATCTTTGCAATGATGTTTGTATAACAAATTGCCTTGGAATATAGAGATAATGTCCCCATCTGGGGCAAAGAGAAGATTTGCTTATAGACAGGGATAACAAAGATAATGTCTCTCTCCATTCAAAGGTCAGCTAAGTTTGCTAGCATCCTGTTTAAAAGATTAGAAGTTTCTGGGCTGGCCCGGTGGCGCACTGGAGAGTGTGCCGCTTGGGAGCGCGGTCGCGGCGCTCCCGCCGAGGGTTCGGATCCCATGTGGTGACCGGTTCCCGCTCACTGGCTGAGCGTGGCGCGGACGCAACACTGAGGGTTGCGATCCTGTTGCCAGTCCCCGGTACGGGCGCGACACCGTGGGTTGCGATCCCGTTACCGGCCAGTAAAAAAGACAAAAAGAAAAAAAATAAAATAAAATAAAAGATTAGAAGTTTCTTAATCTCTGTGTTTCTCAGTTGTGACATAAACACACTGATGTTACAGTATGCACCTGGACCAAGCTGTCTGGAACTTGTGGGTCGAGGGAAGCAATGCAAACATGAAAGTCATGCTGTTTACCGTGTTATGAACAGCAAAAAGTCTTCTTTCTTGGACCTGACAGTCTCATGTCTCTAACTGCATCTATGAAGCTGTCAGGCTAATTTGTTAGTTTGCACAGAGTGAAATATCAGAACGTGCATAGTTTGTGACACACCAGGTTTTTGCCAGGTACCTTGCATATGATACTTATTGAAGAAAAATGAATAAAATAAGTCTGAGTCAGAATGTAAAAATTCTGAGGCCAAGAAAAAAAAAAATTAGGACAGGAATGTTGAATCTTGCTCAGTTTGCTTCCTTAGTGACTAATATAGTGTCTAAACGCACTTGGACTTAAAAAACAAATCAAATCAACCACAACAAGAAATGTGTTGAATGAGCAAATAAATTAGAACCCAGGTATTTTGTATCTATTTCAATTGTTTTCCTACTGCTCAATAAATATTAGTTACATTTAATAAAGTAGAATTTAATTATTTTGGTAAATTTAACACTGAGAAAAAA
>NW_007738894.1:23563-25746 GCF_000696425.1 Galeopterus variegatus
AAAAAATCTATCATCACTTCTTTGAACACATTAATTCAAAATGCATGTTGACAGTGTATGCATTATTTTGTATGCAAAGAACAGCATAACTGGAACAATCTTATTTTTGTAAAACAGCAGAAAAGTAGATGTCTAAAATTTTTCTTTGCATATAAAATTAAAGGGTAATCCTCCTATGGTTTTGACATAATCATATCAATAAATTAAACAGATTATTTTGCATTTTTAACTCATGTTATACACAAAGTGCCTTTTCAAACAGTAGCAAAATGAGTAAAGTGCTAAATATGTGCCTTTCACTACTTTATCTTTCAATACATTTGCAGTGAAATAAAATTGAATGGAATTGTGTTCTTGTCACATGTGATTCAAAGTGGAAGTGAGCTCTCCAAATAAATATGTTTGAGAAATAAGTAGGTACATCAGACTGGACACATGAAGAAAACAGACTATGGAATGGGAAATAGATATAGTACTTAACAAATGTGATTTTTATGAAAACTAGTGAAAGTAAGGCAATAAGAATCTTACATTGAATCGAAAAACACTTGCAATGAACAGTGAAAATACTGATGAGAATTACAAAGGAGGTCACTGAAGAGAGAAATGAGCCCCATTTAGAACAATGAAATTTTTTCTTGCAAATGAATTGGGTTCTGCAAAAAGGTTGGCACTTCATATATCAAGACACTGGTGAATGAGTTGTCTTTCTGCTACCACCAAAGGGCCCCAGACAGTAAACCTTATGATAAAAAGAGATAAGGGGGAGGAAGAAAAGGAGCAGGAGTCCTCCTATAAACACTCTGCCAAACTCCTTGGAAATGTGAAATAGCCCTGGGAATCTTATGGCAAATCAGAAGGTGTAGCTTCTTTTCCAAATCAGAGCATGGAATTGTTTGGGGAAAGCAATTTCAAATAAGTAAGTTAAGTGGGGAGCAAATAAAAATATAATAGATGTTTTAAAAATGTTGTTAACTGATACAGTCTAGAAGGATGAAAGATACAAGGCTTCTGCTATAAAGAAGGTCTAGTAAGAGCTTTGTTGCACCACATTATTATGATTGGTTTGTGTGTGAGAATGAAATTAGCCCAGTGTATTAGGACCTAACTCTAGAAGATTGTTTTCCAAACACACGTATTGTAAAGAAGGCCCAATAAAAGGTAAGGGCTATAATAATTATAATTATAATCAATGCCATAATTTCTTTGTAAATGTGTAAATCTTTTAGTAAATAAGTAATAGNAGAAAAAATACCTCCAAATACCATGAGACAGAGATAACTACATTGAATTTGAGAGTCCCTTTTCTCTCCAACAATTTCATTCCAATTATACTGCAGGCATTAGGCTGATCAGTGTGGATAAAATCACACAGTTTATGCCCTCATGAAACACATATTCTATTAAGGAAAGAGATAAGAATTAGGTATTGAAACAAAAATAAAAAAATAGATATTGAAATAAGTGTTATAGAAGATGCAGGTTGAATGTTGGTTAGGGATTGTTAGTGGTTCTGAATAAAAAGTTGCATTAAATGGATAATATTAGAAAGACTTCTCTGATATGGTGATTTCTATATTGAGTACTAAGGGATGAAAAATATCCAGCTATGTGAGGAACCATGGTGATGAGTGTTTCAGGGACAGGGATAACACAAGTGATTATAGAAATTAAAAACAGAATGGCAGCAGGATAGGCTGGAGAGGGAGAAAAGACACAAAGTCTTGCAGTGTCTTGTAGACCAATCATGAATGATTGATTAATCCATCCAATTATTCAACAAATGTTTACTGAGTACTTGAAATGTGCTTGGGACTATTCTAGGTACTGGGGGATATCCTCTATGGAGTGTCAGCCTGCGCTCTGGATTTCCCTGGCTGTGGCCACCAAGTGACCCCCAGCAGATTCCCTATCCTCCCCAGGCAGGACCAGATAAGTTGCCCTCTGCTGCATAAGCCAAAGAAGGATCCCCGAAGGTGGGTGAGTGCACCATCCGCCTATTCAGCCCGCAAAGGAACACTCAGACACGGCGGGGCAGGGGTTCCATCAAGAGGTTCCGTTTATTGTCTTTTAAGCACTTGCATTTTTTTTTCCTTTTTGTCTTTTTTCATGACTGGTAACTGGATCGCAACCCTCAGTGTCGCGCCCGCACCGCGCTCAACCAGTGAGCGGACGGGTCTCTA
>NW_007738894.1:26710-28815 GCF_000696425.1 Galeopterus variegatus
CGCCCGCACCGCGCTCAACCAGTGAGCGGACGGGTCTCTATATGGGATCCGAACCCTTGGCAGGAGCGCCGTCGCACTCCCAAGCGCCACACTCTACCGAGTGCACCACCGGGCCGGCCCTAAGCACTTGTATTTATATCTAAGTAAGCAGGCATTTCCACACTGAGAGCCAATCACTGGAAAGGTCACATGTGCATATGCCTTACTTTCCTATGCTTAGCCTACTGATCATGCACTGATCACGAGCGCAGAAAAGCGCAACTACCAATAAAAATTTTTGCGGAACTAAAAGTGACACTCCCCCTTTGCTTCCTCTAGGCACTGTCTTGTGTGGACCATGCCGGTGGGGAACTTAAACAGCCGCCATTTGGTGTGGCCTCCTTTCACCCTAGCAATTGCTATAGCAAGTGGAGCGGTTGCAGCCCAACAATAGAATTTACATTTTATGTAAGAGAAAGCAGACAGTAAATACAATAAATAAGAAAACTGCTTACTCTATTGATAGGCAATAAATGCTTTGTGGAGAAATAAAACCATGGAGGGGAAGAGAGATAAGTTCCATGGGGAATGGTTTGCAATTTTTATTATGGTGGTCAAGGAAAACATTAAAGAGAAAGTAAGAATACAGGCTTGAACATGTTTTGGGGGAATGTTCAGATGTTACCTTTCAGACATGTTAAGATGAAATGATTCTTAGATATTAGGTAAAAATTTGGGGTAGTCAGTCAGCCATAGTAGAAATTTGGTTTGAAGTTATGGAAATTTTCTAGACCTGTTTGGTGTTTTAAAAAATAATGGCAATTATACATGTGCAGAGAATTGACAGGAATGGAAGCTTTGAAGAAGGAAACCATGGGGGACCATTAATGCTGTATGAGGGCAAAGGTGTTGACTTGGACCCTGGTGGCAATACAGATGGAGAGCAAGGAACAGATTTAAAACATATTTTAGAAGAATAAACTACTGAACACGTGATGGATTAGATGTAGTCCATAAACCAAGGAATGAAAAATACGAAATACTTCTAGGCTTTTGGCTGGAAGAAATAAGTGTTTATTCAGGCCATGGTTGAATAGACAGAAGGTGAAGAACAGGAAAGAATAGGTTTTGCTTTGGGTGTAGTGTGGGAAGGAGCAAAAACCATGAGTTTTTCTTTAGAGCTTAGAAAATGACACATAAAAGTGAGTTGATCAATCAACAAGTTACTGTCAACTAATTTTAAGCTCTTATTTTATGTCAGACACTGTTATAGTCTCTAAGGACACAAGAAAACAAGAGAGAGAAATTACTTGATATCTCTGTGCCTCATTTTCCTCTTCTATAAAACTGGATTAAAAATGTCGTCTATTTCATGAAGTTGTTTTGAGGAGTATATAAATGAATATACATATTTTTCCATGGTAAATGTGTTTGTTAAAAAATGACAACTACAGGATAAAAATGAGAGTGTAAATTAAAGTTGGAAGAATACACTTGCTTCAAATTTAAATTTGATAATTAAGTAATTGTATGTGAACATTTAAAGACAATTCTTCCTAGAAATAAAATGTTCTAGAGGTTGGGGGTTGGATGGGAAGAATCTGGGGTCCCATAAAACATAGTTTGAAAAGTTAAAGTCTGAATCTATGATTTATTATTTGGCAAGTGGTTGTTAATTGGCTTGGCTCAAATATTCCATTTCCTACCTTAAATTTAATTTCCACAAGTAAGTGCATTAAATCTTCCACACTGAGATATTAGAAAATTGAGTTAATCTACACTCCCAAGGAAAAGCAAATTAATTTAGCCACCAAAATTCAGTAATGTTATTCCAGTACTGTCAGATTCTATTGTGAAATCTGTCAAATTTTCAAGCATCTATAATCAAAAGAAATCCCCCAGTTTTCTCTTTTATATGCAGGTAAATTTGTTAACTGTTTTTCTTTAAAATGCCTTTTTCCTCTCTTCGCTCCTGTTTTGTTTTTGTTGTTGTTATTTCCCAGTGAACGATTTACCATTTTAAAGTTGCTTGTTGCCACCAGTATTGACAGCAAAATTTATGGCTTTAACTATTTTTATATTTTTCAGTAATGCACTTATATATTTTTCTCTATAAAAAGGAACTT
>NW_007738894.1:30098-30906 GCF_000696425.1 Galeopterus variegatus
TCAGCACAGGCTCTTCCCATTTTCTGCAGATGTTGCATTCACCCATCTGCAGATAGACTCTCTCTCTGAAAATAGTTTCCTTTTTTTCTTCCTCTTTCTTTCTCATGTTCTTTTGTTAGATGTATGTGACAGGATTTTTTAAAAAAAATATTCCTGAGATCATATACTGTAACTTCCAATATTTTCTGATTTCCAGGATTTATCAAATCATTATAGTAGGTGCTCAGGTTGCCTGGGATTAGGTTTCAGGACACCTCTCTGCATATCAAACCACTCCCTGAGGTCTCAGACCCCTCTTCTTGGTCCTCCGACTGTTGCCATTTAGACCTATTTTTCGCACTAACAAGGAAAAAATAAGACCACAAGGGGCTGGTTTATGCAAATGCAATGGCTGGGCATGCTCAGTAGAGATGGGTTATATAACCCTGGTGGCTGAGCATGCCCAGTAAAGTGGAGTTTATTCTCTGAATGACCTTCCACTAGCGGTACCAGACAACACAGAATATTCTTGAATATGTCTGGTGCATGTGATATAATTTGACCAACTGAGCATGTTCAAGACTATGTTACATAACAAAGAACCAACCCCTTAATTTAATATTCATTAGATGGCAAAACTATAAAAGCCAATCCCAGCAGTAGGTGGGTGTGTTGCTCCCTCTCCTGGAGCCAGCCTGAACTCTGCCCGTGGAGTGTGCATTACTTTCTTTTTTGTATCAGACTCACTTTCAGCAAGCAGCTGCTCATTCTCTTGAGCCAGCCTGCATTCTGTACTGAACTTTAAGTGTGTATTTCTTACTTTTGTATT
>NW_007738894.1:31290-40329 GCF_000696425.1 Galeopterus variegatus
AACTTGGTGTGGGCCCTGCTCAGTCTCTGGAGCTATGCTGCATTCTCTCTGTGAAATCTGTATTTTCTTATTCACCATATTAAACTTGTTCTCACTTTCAACTGTGACGCTTCTCTTGAATTCTTTCCCGGGGTGGAGTCAGGAAGCTGGTAAGAGGATGGGGTGGGTTGAGGCCGACTATTGGGCCCCATGGACCCTTCCTCCAACACCAAAATGAGCATGCCAATTGCAGGATTTCTTAGAAGAAGATATAATAATATATAAAAGCAACAACAGCACATGAAAGGGTTTTTTTTTTTTAATTAAAAACAAAAATATTCACTAACACTAAAGGACAGATAGACTGCTACTATAATTAAATAAATATTTTGAGATCTGTGCATCAAATGAAATTTAACAATCTTAATTTTAAATAAAATTAAAAGAAAACAACCATTCAGGCTTAACCAAGTTAATTGGGATTATTAGCTAGATTAATTATTGGAACCATTTAATGTAATGAGCATTTGTTCTCTCTCAGGTCTAAGTGTAATGCTCTTTGAAATGTTTCTTTAAATTAGAATTCTGCTGGATGAGTTTTGTTTTGACAAAGCTGCTTTGGTGTTTCTGAGCAGTAATGGTGTGATGATGTCTCTCTTGCATCATTTAAGGCAACAAAATTTTAATTTGTTCTATTTAATTGTCCAAACTGGGACTTTATTTCTGTCTTGCTTGTCTGATTCACTGAAATCTTCATGATGCTTATTTATATTTTCAAGACAGAAATTGTTTGTTGGCTATACCATACTCCTTTTTCTTCTCTAGAGTCACAAACATTTTCATGGATGAGTTCGAACTTACCTTTTAATAGGTTCTTCAAAGTTAATTTGTTCTCCAAATTGTGAGATTTGTCATTCAGGACTACTCCATTAGAAACAACAAATGTTTACTAAATAGGGTAAACCACATTCCCACTAAATATTTGAAGTACAGTATAACATGTCTTCTGTTATCCTACATAGGTTATCATATTTTGGCCATTATTTTATAACAAATATAAATAGCTTTCTGTATGGACACAATCGAAGGATGTTTACAGAATTAAAGATATTTCTTCTTATGTCATATAAGCAAGAATTTACACACATTTATATAATGCTGTTATAATGGATAGTGTTGCTTCTGATAATTTGCTTTTGTATAATCCTTCAAAGTACATTTTCACATTGAGTATGCATATAGATTTTCAGTTTTTAAAACTTTATTATTTCTGGTTATCATCCTTTGCTATACTTATTTTTCTCATTGCCTGTTATTCTGTCTTAGAAATACTGAGCACTCAGCCATGCTCAGTAAATACAAGAAAAGAATCTTCTTCACCCAATTAATATAGCACTTTGTTCTCAGCACACCCCATCACTGTGTAGCTATTTCTTAAGTCTGTATCGTCATTAAGCACTGGACTAGCCTTTTTTGGTCTCTGTCTCTATCTGTCAGATGGATAGATAGTAGATACCATGTATATGTCAAAAAGAATATATAGGACATAGAGGTTAATGAAATCTAAGTATGTGGGAAAAATGTAAAGCTTCCTGAAGGAAAGAACAAGCTGAGAAGACAAGTCTACTTTAATGCTTTTTTTGAAAAAGCTAACTCACATCAGATGCATTATCTCTCAAACTAAGAGTTCTCTGAAGGGAAAATTTGGATCATAACTCTCTGCATCCACAATTTTGAGAATGTGTCCTATATAAAGCAGTCTCTTAAAAACACTTATGTTTATTTAAAGTGACCTGTTGACCTTAATTCTAAGAGATGACATATAGAATTGTTTAGTTTTATGCCTTATTTTCTGTATAATTTATTTTGCCAGTTAGACTATATCTTTGGAAATCAAACCCTTTCTCCCATCTCTCTCTGTATTTTTCCCTCTCTTTCTATCCCTCTCTCTTTTTAAATAATTACAATCATTATAATCAAAAAAGATTCTCAGTGCCAAATTAATTTTATATTTAATTACTAATATCTGAAAACTTTTAAGCTTTTTAAAAAAATCATACCTCCTTTTTGGTAATCTACTCACAAGAAAAAAATCTTTGTCTCCAGAAAAGTCTAATTTGAAACCTTTTTGAGAAAACTTTCTTAAAAGTCTAAGCAAATGCATTTAAAAAAAATATGTAATAAAAGCACACAACACGCCCTCCCCATGGCAGAAATGTAAGAATATCAGCTTTAAAAACACACCATTTCTGATTATTATGTTTCATTAAAGTCCCCAGTGAAATAAAAAGACAAACAGTCCCCCATTCTCTTCATGGAATCTAAATTCTTGTAAAATTTTGCCTACTTTTCATTTTCCTAAGATAGAAAAACGTATATATTTTTAAATATATGCTTATCAATTAGAATTATCACATCAAACATTCTGTCATATATATTAAAAGTAGCCCTATGCACAAAATTAATTTGCTGCCTCTCTGTTCATCAACTTTATGAGAAATCTCCAATATGATGATCAACGGCATATAATTAGCAAATAGTACAAAATCTAACTGTTCAGTATGAGCTGGCGCTTACAAGTTAAATATGTTTCACAGTTAGAATGAATGTGTGAAACTCCCCAAAAGAAATTCACAAAAAAGACCCCAATGACCAATAAATACAGAAAAGCATATTCAACATATCAATGTTCAGCAACCAATTTAGAAGAGAAAAAAAAATGATACTATAAGTTTAAGTATAAACTGGTACAAATGGAAAATATTTGGCAAAACAAACATACAAAGAAACAAAAAACCAAAGTTTATACCCTAACTTTTGATCAAGGAATAATACATGTACTTATTCATTCTATATTTAAAAATAAATCATAGAAAATCACAGAAATACTTGTTTTAGGATATTCATCATGCTATTACTTATAATGAAAAAAATTAATAAAATCTTAATTTTCTACTTTGGGGAACTGAATTACCTGATTAGGTAAAATATTCCCACACAATGACTTTTATAAAGTCACAAAATTATATTCTTATGAACCTAAAACTGCTCTAAAAATGAAGTCTATTTTTACAATATTTTTAAATCTATTTATAAATATATACAAATTATCACAATATATTATTAGGTGATTGAATCCAATCATAAAACATTATGTATGTCATGCCAACATTATGGGATGATAAGTAATTAAACAGAGAGATAGAAAAGATTGTAAGGTTATTTATATGGTGTTACAAGTGCTTTGAGATGTCTCATTTGATCTTTCTAGCAAATTCATGAGATAGATAATGGACAGAAAATCACAGCTAGATAGGAAAAATAAGGTCTGGTGTGGTCCAGTAGTGCTAGGCATCTATAATTAACAATAGTTTATTGTATGTACTTAAATGTATAGAAGAGAGGAGTCCAAATGTTCTCACCAAAGATAAATGATAAACTTTTGTTATTATGAATTTTCTAACTACCCTAATTTGATTATTACACATTTTACACATGTATTAAAATATAACTTTGTAAACAGAGTGGCAAGAAACACAGGAGTACAGGTATCCCTTCGACATGATGATTTGCGTTTCTTTGGATATATACAAAGCAGTGGGATTGCTGGATTGTATGGCAGTTCTATCTGTAGGTGTTTGAGGAAACTTCAAGATGTTTTTCATAATGGCTGCACCAATTTACAGTCCCACAAACGGTGTAGGACATTTCCCCTTTCTCTGCATCCTGGCATTTTTTGTTCTCTGTCTTTTTGATAATAGCCAGTCTAACTAGGGTGAGACGATATCTCAATGTGGTTTTGATTTGGATTTCCCTGATGATTAGAGATGTTGAGCATTTTTATTTTTTCATGTATCTGTTGGTCATTTGTATGTCTTCCTTGGAAAAGTGTCTACAGCTCCTTTGCCCATTTTTTAACTGGATTATTTGTTTGTCTTACAGTGAAGTTGAGTTACTTGTTTATCCTGGATATTAATCTCCTATTGGATATATGGTTGGCAAATATTTTCTCTCATTCTGTAGGTTGTGTTTTCACTCTGTTGATTGTTTCCTTTGCTGTGCAGAAGCTTTTTAGTTTGATACAATCCCATTTGTTTATTTTTTTCTTTTGTTGCTTATGTTTTTGGGGTCTTATTCATAAAGTCTTTGCTCAAACCTACTTCCTGAAGCATTTCCCCAATTTTTTAAAGGGATTTTATAGTTTCAGGACATATACTTAAGTTTTTAATCCATTTTGAGTAGATTTTGGTATATGGTGAGAGGTATAGATCTAGTTTCATTCTTCTACATATTGATATCCAGTTTTCCCAGAACCATTTATTGAAGAGGCTGTCTTTAATGCAATGCATGTTCATGGTGCCTTTGTCAAACTCAGTTGTCCATAAGTACCTAGTTCGATTTCTCAGTCTCTGTTTCATTCCATTGGTCCATGTGTCTGTTTTTATGCCAGTACCATGCTGTTTTGGTTACTATAACTTTGTAGTGTAATTTGAAGTCAGGTAGTGTAATGACTCCGGTTTTATTTTTATTTTTATTTTCCAGGATTGCTTTGGCTTTTGTGGTCTTTTGTTTTCTCTATGAATTTTAGGATTTTTTTTTAATTTATGTGAAGAATTTCATTGGTATTTTGATGGGGATTACACTGAATCTGTAGATTGCTTTGGGTAGTATGCACATTTTCACTGCATTAATTTTTCCAATTCATGAACAAGAGATGTCTTTCCATTTTTTGGTGTCCTTTTTAATTTCTTTCATCCGAATTTTGAAGTTCTCATTGTAGAGGTTTTTCACCTCCTTGATTAAATTTATTCCTAGGTATTTTATTCTTTTGGTAGCTATTGTAAATAGGCTTGCATTCTTGATTTCTTTTTCTGCTTGTTTGCTGTTGGTGTGTAAGAATCCTACTGATTGTGTATCAATTTTGTATCCTGCAACTTTACATAACTTGTTTATCAGCTTTAGGAGTTTTTTTGGTAGAGATAAAGGGTTTTTCTATATATCGGATCATGTCCTCTGTGAACAGTGACAATTTGACTTCATAATTTCCAATTTGGATGCCCTTTATTTCTTTCTCTTGCTTGCTTGATCTTGTTTATTCTTCCAGTACTACACTGAATAGGAGTGGTGAGAGTGGGCATTCTTGTCCTGTTTCTGTTCTTAAAACAAAAGCTTTCAGTTTTTCCCAATTCAGGATGGTGGTGGTGGTGGATTTTATTGTTTTGAGCTATTTTTCTTCTATGTCTAATTTGCTGGGAGTATGTATCATGAAACTATGCTGAGTTTTGCCAAATACTTTTTCTGCATCTATTGAAATAATTGTATGTTTTTTTGTCCTTGCTTTTGTTGATGTATTGTATCACATTTATTGATTATATATGTTGAATCATCCTTGCTTCCCTGGGATTAATTCCACTTGATCATGGTGTAAGATCTTTTTGATATGCTGTTGTATTCTGTTTGCTAATATCTTGTTGAGGATTTTTGCATCTATATTCATCAAGGATATTGGCCCCTGGCTTTCTTTTTTTTTGTTGTTGTGTCTTTGTCTGGTTCAGCTATTAAAGTGATGCTGGCATTATAGAATGAATTTGGGAGAATGGCATCTGTTCCAATTTTTTGGAATAGTTTGAGAAGTATTGGTGGTAATCCTCTTTATAGGTTTAGTAGAATTCAGTTGTGAAGCCGTCTGGTCCTGGGTTTTTCTTTGTTGTGTGAGTGCTGATCACTGCCTCAATCTTGTTTGTTATCGGTCGGTTCAGGTTTTGTATTTCTTTTGGGTTTAATCTTGGTAGTTTGTATGCATCAGAAATTTACCCATCTCCTCCAGGTTTTTAAATTTGTTGGCATATAGTTGTTCATAATAGTCTCTAGTGATTCTTTGTATTTCTGTGGTATAACAGAATGTAATGTCTCCTTTTTCACTGGAAACTCTACAAATTCATGGAAATTAAACAACATGCTCCTGAATGACCAGTGGGTCAAATAAGAAATAAAGCAGGAAATCAAAAAATTCCTTGAAATATATGAAAATACAAGTACAAGTTACCAAAATCTATAAGATACTGCAAAAGCAGTACTAAGAAGGAAATTTATTGCAGTAAGTGCTTACGTCAAAAGAAAAGAAAGTCTTCAAATAAACAAGTGTAGGGAAAATAAGATAATTTAGCCAGGCTCCCTTGGCTCAGGTCCAGTTTGAGGTCATGCAGCACATTTCTTTGTAAGCAAATTGTGTGGGTGGAGTTGGTGCGCATGTGCACCAGTGTATCTTTTTAGTTTGCTGCTATTTGTGTGTTCTTGAGTTTGTGAAGCAGCTGGCTGGCAGAGCTCAAGTCTAAAAATAGAACATGTTTACTCTGCTGATAGCTGCTCAGTTTTTCTTTGGACTTTTCCAGTAGCAGTTGAGTTTCTGAATTTCTCTTTGTACTGCCGAGCTCATAGTGTTGTGTGTGCTGAATAAAGACTATTCCTTCTTCAACTTAGGCTCCAAGGACCTTTTTTTCTGGTTACCTAGCTCATAGACCTGCATGTGAAGGGTTTGTGAATGGGCTCGTGGGGTCAGTGAGCTCCAGACCCTAGCCCTAGCTCTACAACAACCTAATGTTAAATCTCAAGGAACTAGAAAAACAAGAACAATATAATCGCAAAACTAGTAGCTGGAAAGAAATAATTAAGATCAGAGCAGAACTAAGTGAAATAGAGACCAAGAATGATACAAAAAAATCAACAAAACAACAAGTTGGGTTTTTGAGAGGATAAACGAAATAGATAAGCCATTGGCCAGACTAACCAAAAAAGAACAGAGAAGACCCAAATAACAAAAATTTTCTGTGATTTTGATAAAGATAGCCTTTAAGAACACAAGCAAGTTTGAATTCTTTCATATTTTTTTCTATATTGTTCATTAACCCTTAACACAGAAAAGTGATTTTGAACTCTTTATTGTCATAGTTTGGTACAAAGTTACCCAAGATGGTCACAAATCTAGCCCACTGGAATGGTTCGCTAGAGTCAGGGAATAAATTATGGACTGTCGCGTCTGCAGCTGGCGGCCGATCCATACAGCACTAGCCTCGTTCCTTCTGGTGAGCGAGCAAACGGGCCTGGATTACTCTTTCCCTCCAGTCCCCTTTGGAAGGAGACGGGGGAAGAGAGCCATGAAGAGAGGTGAGCACACCGCTGGCCCCCCAGCCCAGTTAAAGGACACTCAGACGCGGCGGGGGTTCTGTCAAGGCAGTTCCATTTATTATCACACAGGCACTTGCTTTTATAGGCAGATAGGGAGGAGAGATTTTAACATTCAGCTTAAAGGTCAAGGGCATGCATTCTGTCTCAATGCCTAGCTTTACATCTCAATGCCTTTCATGAGCACTGATTTGGCCAATAAGGGCTTAGGCAAGATTCCTGCAGACACCCCCACCCTACTTCCTCCCGGAGCCATCTTAGGCTGCCACGTTAATACGTCCTTGTGGGCCCATAATGGCACCTCTTGTAATGTCACTTAAGGTGGCATTGGTTTTTAAGGCCCGACAATGGACCTGAAAACTTTCCCCAATTTCCTATTCTAGAAATTATTTTAGGGTCTCACTGGGGAAATATCAAGGTCTCTCTGGATTACCTTGTCATTGAATCATCTGAGAATTTTTTAATCTCTGAGGACTCATCAGGTTACCCAAATGCTTGGGCCCTTGTTACACATACTTCCCACCTTCAGTGAGCTGAAATAATCAAAGGCTGGAAAAGAACTTTCTATTGATAAGAAGTTTCCCTTCAAGCTTAGAGTACATTATTGCTAATATGGCCAGTATGAAATTAGTTTGAAATTAGTTATTTTTGTTTTTAGCACTTTATAATGAGAGTTTTCAAACATAAACAAAAGTAGAGAGAATGGTATTCTTAATTCCCATATGCACACCTCGCAGTTTCAACAATTATTAACCATCTGACAAATTTGTTCTTCCTCCCTCCTTCCCTTTACTTCCTTCTTTCTTCCTTTTCTTACTTTCTTCTTCCATGCCTGTCCTTTAAACATTTCACTAGTTTTTTATTCTCCTAATGTTTCCTTTTGAATATATAAGAAAAATATTTATAAGTACTTTCTATATGTACCATTATACCAAGCTTAAATTCTTCCTTTTGATAAGTATTCTATGATTATGTAAGATATCAATATTAGGAGAAGAAGATAATACAGAAACTATCTGTACTGAGTTCAACTTTTCTATTAGCCCTAAGTTATCTTAAATTTAAAATTAAGTGTATATAATTTATTTTAAAAACTTTTCATTTTTTATTAAGGTAAAACACATGTGACATAAAATTTACAATCTCAACCATTTTTAACTATACAGTTCAGCAGTATTAAAGATATTTATAATGTTGTGCATCCATCATCATCATCCATCTCCATTACCATTTTGTATCTTATAAAATTAAAGCTCTATGCCCTTTAAACAATAACTCTTCATCTCTCCCATCCCTCTGCCCCTGGCAACCACCATTCTATTTTCTGTTTCTATGATTTTGACTACTCTAAGTATCAGATACAAGTGGAATAATATTTTTGTGACTTGCTTATTTCACTTAGCATAGTGTCCTCAAGCTTCACTCATGTAGTTCATCAGAATTTTCTTCCTTTAAAGCCTGAATAATATTTCCTTGCACATATATACCACATTTTACTTATTCATTTATCTACTGACAGACATTTGGATTGCTACTGTGAAAAACACTGCTATGAACATGGGTATTCAAATAACTCTTCAAGACACTGCTTCCAATTCTTTTGTTATATACCCAGAAGTGGAATTGCTATGTCATGAGGCAATTCTATTTTTAATTTTGTGAGGAAATGCTATACTGTTTTCCACAAAAGTTGTAGCAGATCACATTTCCACCAATGGGACATAAGTGTTCTAATTTATTCAAGTTCTAGACAACACCTTTTACTTTCTGGTTTTTTTTTCTTTTTGTTTGTTTATTTGATTGATAGTAGCTATCACAAAGAATGCTAGGTGGTACTTCATAGTTTTACTTTGCATTTCCCTAACGTTAGTATGTTGA
>NW_007738895.1:0-371 GCF_000696425.1 Galeopterus variegatus
CCACCAGCACCTTGGGACCTGCCTGGGAACCAGAGGCTTGGACTGGGGACTGGACCCCACTCCCACAACCAGGACACCATGCCAGCACCTTGGGGCCCACCTGGGGACCCAAGGCGTGGAGCCAGGGACCAGACACACCCCACAATCAGGCACACCGCCAGCACTAAGGAGCATGCCTAAAATATCACCTCTATGTGAGTGACCCACCACAGCCACCACAATAACCATGGCTGCTGTGAGAGTGGCTAGATGCCACAACCTCCACACAGATGATCCGCCAAACACTGGAGTGCATTGACACAAGGATAGCCACCAGCAGAGATAAAGAAAAGAAGAGTATGTCTCTCTCCACAAAGCCCATTTCAGAGTGA
>NW_007738895.1:1892-3125 GCF_000696425.1 Galeopterus variegatus
TGTTTCTTTATAACACAATTTGTTTATTAACAGAACAAATATATTTAGCTTCTCTATACTTTATGAAAACAAGATGTTGAAGTATATATAAACTATACCTACTTTTAGCAATTAAGGTTTACTAATCTACTTATGAATAAATCTGATATTTAACAAGTATTTGTTACTTAATTTAACATGACTTTAAGATTTCAAGTTACTAAAAAAGAATTCTGAAACTATGACAAGTTCATCTATAAATATTTGTCATGAGGGGCTGAGTCAAGTGACCCTTGTTTTTTTTAAGTTGACTTGCCTGATTATTGCCCTAAGTTACTGCTAGCTAGTTTGTTCATTGTAATGTCTTTCCTCTGACTTTTAAAATATTTTTCAAACTGGGGTAAATAGAGCAGACTGGTTTGGGGCGCTGCAATGTTGGAGGACCTTCAGGGGTCTCTCTGTACTATCCATCTTTGGGTAGACTTAGCCTTCGTTCTAACCTCATCACTATCTGCTTTACTTATCCTATGTTTAAATAATCATCTCCATTTTTTAACCATAAATTTGTATTTCCAAAGGGATGGCTTAGGTAAAATGATGCAGAAAAATTACATCTCAAATGCAAAGAATGGATACTTCAGGCCTAAATACCATCATAAACCACATTTGCCCAAAGCAAGGAAGAAGGATGTATGTAAATGCCCAGTTAAGATAGGAAAACCAGAAAAGCACCTTAAAGAAAAGGCCTGTTATGTAAATTTAAACCAGTGCCTCTTCCACTGTAAGACTTTCTATTGACTCAATTCTTCTCTTTTTGGTGCAGAGAGGCAGACATACTTAAAATAAAGATTTCCTTTATATATAGATGTAAATTTATCTTAGAAAAGGGCTTCAAAATAGTCAGTTAAATGCTAGAAAGGTATATTTTGGAGACCAATTTAATTCAACAGGTGGTCTTTTAACTTAGCTTCTGTTTCTTAGCTAAAATTACTGAGTTCAGGGCAAATGAACAAATGGGGGAAAAAAGCATTTTCTATGCTTGGACTCAGCATAGGTAGCTTTGAGAAAGAAGCAAACCTACTTCATCTGAGTGCTTATTTTTTTTATTTTATTTTTTTTCCTTTTGTCTTTTTTCATGACCGGCCACGGATTGCAACCCTCAGTGTCGCGCCCGCACCGGACCGGGACCAGCTACGGGATCGCAACCCTCGGTGTTGCCCCCGCACCTCGCCCAGCCAGTGAGCGGCCGGTCTG
>NW_007738895.1:4409-6298 GCF_000696425.1 Galeopterus variegatus
AAACAAACAAACAAACAAAAAACCAAAGAGGATACAGGGCAAAATCCCTGCAAATTTCCAAAAAACAGAGTTCGCACCCCCTGCAATAATCACCATTGACTGTCAGTTTCTATCTGACCCAGCAAGACATCTGAGACCTCTGACTGGATCCAATCCAGTTAATTATCAGATCCAATCTGATCCTGGACCCTGTCAAGTTTCTGTCATAACTTCCTAACCCAGTCTGGATAAATATTTTTTCAATCAAATAGCTCAAAACACAAATTCATAGAGTTTCAGCATCTGAGAGAGAACTTACCCATGACTGACTTACGCAGTTGCTGTGTGAGAACAATGGATGCAAATGGGTCCTGTGTGCACCTTGCTTGGTCACTCGATGCTCCTGGGTGTCGCTGGAAACTGTCCTTTGCATCCCACTAATAAAAAACCTTAGACAAATTTAATTTAACAGAGCTTAATTAAGCAAAGAACGATTTGTGAATAGAGCAGCCTCCAGAACCAGAATAGGTTCAGAGCAACTCTGGGGCTGTTGGGTGTTTGGCTCAAATTTATAGATAGAAAAAGGAAAGTGATGTACAGAAAACAGAAATGAGGTACAGAAATGGATGGATTGATTGCAACAGGGCATGTGCCTTATTTGAACATGGTTTGAACAGTTGGCTGCCTGTAATTGGCTGAGACTTAGCTACTTGCCATAGGAGTAGGTTACAGTCTCTTTGCACATCAAGTAAGGTTACAGTTCACTATGTCTGAAGAAATCTTTAGGCCAAACTGAATTTAACAATAGGATAAATAACTTGACATATTTTTATATATAAAATTACATTTTTTTCACCCATTCCCTGTGAATGGCTCCAAATAATAAGATACTAATGCTCTTAAGAAATCTCAGAAAATATAAGACCAATTATTAGCTTTTATGAACTCTTTATAATCCACAGCATCAAGGGAAAAGATAAGTTTGTTAAATGAAACCCAGTTTGCAAAAAAAGGCATTGCATTTGCTTTTACTTCTGATCTATTTTTAAGGTATTCAATGTACATGCCATCACTGGGGATACTGTTTGATGGATAAATCCGTCACTAAGAAAAAAAAGATAATCATGCTTTTTAAAACTATCCTAAGAGAAATCAGAAAACTCCTTGCAAGTAATATGGATTTATCTGAAATAAGATCTAGTAAAGACCCATTAATATTTCTTGAGATAAAGTTCTTTATTCCCTTATCCTAAATTGCACAGCATAGAGGTTTAGAGGACATGCTATTTATTTGCAAATAATATTTTCCCCAGTGTGATAGGAATATTTTGAACATGAAAAAATTGGTGTCAGTGGCTTAGAAAGAATGTAAAAATGGTAAGCCAACTTTATTATTTATACCATATAATAAGTGAATTGAAGACTATAACGATTACAGAGAAATTAAACCATTTAATAATCATTTAATTGGTCAATTTTTGGTTGATTTTCCTCCTCTATCGGATACTAAAATTAGCTTTTTTGTCTGTTATTTGCTGGCCTATTTCAGCATATTCAAAAACATTATAAGTGAATCAAGGACAAAATACACCAAAATAAAAGTGATTGTTGACAACTCAACTTGAATAGAATGTTAATGAATCTTAATTGAAGTACTTCACTCTTTCCAAATTTTACTCTCTTTAACTGTGATTATAGTTTGAAAAGTGATTGTAAAAAGGTATACTAGAATATTGAAGTGATTTCCTCAAGTGTCTCCCACATTATATTTGCTCCTTTCTGAAGTAAATGGATACTTTTCCCTCATTGCCAGTGTTAAAAATTCCACTTGGAATTTAAAACAGTTTTAATGGACCTATTAGAATAAAAAAAGCCATTAATTCTTTTAAAAATGCTTACACCTTTTTGGT
>NW_007738895.1:7333-40323 GCF_000696425.1 Galeopterus variegatus
CTGGTAGACTTTCAAAACCTAGGGGCTGAAACCAATTGGTTGGATAAAATGTGTTTATTTTATGAAGTTGCCATTGATCCATTGAACAGGTTGTATTTATCAAGGTTCAAACAGGGAAGTAGAATCAGTACAGATATATATGAAAGTCTTAAGTTCTTTAGGACAGGCAGTTAGAAAGGGAGAATCATAAATAGGCTGGATCCCCACCAGCAAGGGGCCAACCTGTTGTCATAGGTGAGAGTTTCTCTTTATCTCCAAGAAAGTCCTAAACTCTCTTTTGAGGTCTTCCAGCTGAGTAAGTCATGCCTACCCAGGGTAACATCTCTAAATTAATGCTTATTTATTATATATTTTTATTACATTTGCACTATCTCTTTATGGCAAAACTTGGAGTGGTGTTTGCTTGGATAAGGGAAAAAAGGTGTGTGTAAGACACAGAATGGGTGCTTTCCCCCTTTTTTTCTCCACTCTTTGTAAGACAATAGCTCTAATAATCCACCCTATTCATAAACATACTAGAAAGAAAATTCGAGGGGACAAAGTTTAACCTACCCCAAATGATAGCACTAAGTCATTATAGGAGTTTGCTGTGACCAAAGAAAAATCAACCTCTTCATATATTTATAGAAACTTTGTTATTCTCATTGATCTTTTCCACTATTTCCTTTATCTTTTCCCTTCCCTCATTTATCATAGCTTTTGTCATTATTCACTTACTACATCAGGAAATGAATGTGGTATAGCACAATATGATGATGGCAAAGTACTTGTTTCACACTTGGTAGTGTTTGAATGTTTTGTCTCCCCAAAACTCATGTTGAAATCTCATCCTCAACTTGGCAATGTTGGGAGAAGTTTGGGTGATGGGGGGCAGATCCCTCATGAATAGATTAACACAGGGGGTGTGTGCAGTGAGTTCTCACTCTATTAGTTCTTGCCAGAGCTGATTGTTTAATAGACCCTGGCTCCTCTGTTTCTCTCTCTCTCTCTCTCTCTCTCTCTCTGATGAACTGAAATATCTGGAATGGAAAAATCACTGTATGATGTACCTTGCTAGGTACAGTTTCTTAGAATCAGAGACATTTCCCTTGTTCAGTTGAAAGAGAACTAAATGGCTCCCCTATTTCTCAATAACACAGAACTAGCAAAGAACATTCTCGGATCTAAAGGAACATCTAGGGTATGGACCCTGTGAACTTAGGACTGAGGTCTAGATGGGTTGAAGTCATCTTAGTGGAAGCTTGAGTGAATTAATGGCTTTGAGAAATATATCCAACTTCAACTCCTGAATAAGGTTAAAACATGTTATAAACTTAGACATAATATCAAGAAAAAGTGTGGGAATCACTCTCAAAATGATTAATGCCAAATTTCTGTCAGTCTGCTGAAAAGGTGGCTTAAAAATTAGAACTTATAGAAATATAATTATATTCATTAAAGTCAGAATACGTAAAATTACTAAATTTTTTATTCTTTTTCAGATTCTAAATTGTTATACCACTTATAATTCCAATATTTTAAATAATGATTTTTGTATATGAATTGTGACTGTGGTCCTGATCTTTCACTTCCTAGTTATAATAAAGCTATTAGGGTAGAAAAACCTGCCTGAAATAGGACTCTCCTCCCAACTCCCTCCCTTTTTTTAAAAAAACTCATTCTTGTGAAACATAGGAATAAGAATATAAGATTAAAATTCTTCTACCTTCTGTTGGTCAAGGAATATATACCACAGTATGTAATAATACCTAAGCCATTTTTTCACTCTGAACTCAGTCCAATTCTATTACTTGATTTTGGAAATGGATTTTGAACACAGGCCTGTTTGACTAATCAGATGATCATTTTCCTATTTTTTTTCTATTTAAATGCTGAGTGGCAGAGCCGTATTTGGGAGGGCAATGATTTCATTACACCAACAGGGGGAACTGCCATTCCAGCAAAACAACAAAAGCCAAGTTGGCTAAGGGAAAATGTTCCCTATCATGCTGAAGGAGCCACAAGAGAAATGCCGACAAAATGTCACCTCAAACACAATGACTACAGGATTACAGAAATCTAATTAGCCATTTCATTAACTGAATTCTGTCTGCGGAGATGGCAGACAATAGAGACTCGGAAACATTCTCTCATTTGAAATATATCAAACTGTCAAGGAGATTGTTCAAAAGTTTGTTTCCTGTATTTTTTTCAGGTGTTGAAGGTGGGACTAGGGAAATGGAGTGAGTTATAAAAAGGTTACATTTCAGAGGGTTTGTAAAAACTGATGACACTTTCAGGGAGCTAAATCCACTACTGTGGATATATTGACAATGATGCTGTATAAATCTCATTTATTTTCTTCATTCCACACAAACTTAATTAGGTAGATTTATAGAAATCATGTTCTAAGGGTTCAGAAGAGAATGGAGTTCAGGGATTGGCAGATTTTCCATCTATAGTTGGTATAAGTAGGTTGACAATGATGCTGTATAAATCTCATTTATTTTCTTCATTCCATACAAACTTAATTAGGTAGATTTATAGAAATCATGTTCTAAGGGTTCAGAAAAGAATGGAGTTCAGGGATTGGCAGATTTTCCATCTATAGTTGGTATAAGTAGGTTGACCTCATCTGCAGAAATGTGGTTAGTACAATGAGACTTTTGTTCACTGCTTGGCATTTAGAGACACATGTTAGAGCTAGTTCATTGCTGACTGGTAGACTTTCAAAACCTAGGGGCTGAAGACACTTACACTGTCTGGATTACTACCTCTTTGAAGGCAGGTGTCTAATTTTACTAATTTATATAGCTGTAGATTTCAGTGTCTGAGACTTTTTTAAAGTAACAAATAAATGAATGCATTAATTTTTAGAATAAACAAAGTTTTTTAAACTCAAAAAGAACAAAGCAGTATGAATCCAAGAATAATGGAAAGAAATTGATGGTATGATTGCAATTTATGATTTATTAAAAAGAAATCACCTGGTCTTCAATGTAATCACCTAGTAAAATGTTATGAATTGCCACTGAATTTTGATGAGGATGTTACAGCAGATAAAAAGCACTGAAATAGACAGCAGTCAAGCTCCATTCAATTGTACATTTTTACTTCGGGATTGGTCAGTGTATCCTCAATGGTTGCTGCACATTAGCAAAGCACACAGTGCATGATCAAGCCAGTTGCCACTTTTCTGCTGTAATTTGTGGCTGCTGCTTTGTGACTTGGCCTCCTTCACTCCACAGGATGTGATTTTACATTGGGTCCGTGGTGACGTCTTAATATCTTATACCACCTGCCTGCAGGGTGTGGCTTTCAATGCTTCAGTAAAGAAGACTGTTGTTTTGTTCGAAGGGAAAGATTCATAGAGGAAACTGAGGGAATATTTCTTCTCTAAAAAAAACCCACCTGGATTGTTAGGTAAATGACAATGTTAAGAAGAGGTTTAGAGAGGATTTGAAGGATGTTGAGAATGGCCCTTGAGATAACCAGGACTGAAAACACTTTTAAACTATGTAGCACCATTTACACAACTGAAGATATACCACTTTCAGTACAGTAGAAAACAATTTGTTGCCTCTAAGTTCCAGGGAGATTTTTGATTTTAGAACAACATAATGTTCACAGGAACACCAGGATTCTGATTGCACTATAATTCAAGGGTGGCTCTCTGTATAAAGCACGTGGGTTGCTGCTGTGTACTGCCAAGAAAACAATTAGAAAGCGAGAAGTTCAGATAAGCAGTTTGGCTGTTTTGTTTATAGGATGCTGTATAGTTTGTTTGATTCTTTGCAGCAGTTATTCAGTCTTCCTAAGGATGAAGAAAACGTTCTTCTCTTTAAGAACCAAACTTTTAGCTTCCTATTCTATATTATATCATAGAATATAACACAGGACAGAGTAAAAGGCCAAAATTCTCATGATTTAAGGAACACTTACATCTCCTTGAGCTATCAGATTCCAGATGAAGAGGCTGCAATTCAAATTCATAAGTTTAAGACATCCAACACTTTAAAAGTTCATCCATGGAAAAATAAAATTCTGCAAGAACACCACAATGGTAATTTAGGACATTTAGTTTTTCTTTCAGCTATACTGAATTTGCTCAAAAACTAATTTTCTACCAAAAGCAGGCACCACAGCAAACAAACAAACCTTATAATAGAATATTGGTTTAGAATACTAAACAATGAGATTAATGAAGTAATGTATTGTGTTGAAGAAAACAGCATTAAAGAAACTGAATAACAGAATTGGTAACTTCAAGTTTAAAAGTAAAGGACTTTTTTGTTTTTAAATAAAAGTTTTCTTTGTTTTGTCTTTATAGATTGTCAGGAGAAAACACCATTTTAAAGACTGACCTTGAGCTAGTATCTTTAAAAAGGAATTAATCTATTAGTTCCTTTATTGACTAGGATTGACAATGACTTTCTTCAGTTAAATACAGTTACTTATTTGTTTAAATTGATGTCTCATAGATATTTTACTGTCATCATTGTTCATTGGTAGGAAACAATAAGCTTAAAAATATAAATATTATACTTCTCAATGAAAACAGACCTAAGACAATATTTTCCTGAATTCCAATTTCCGTGGGAGACTAAAACATTTTTAAATAAAAATCCTAGTCACACGAACAAAAGTCTTTTATTGTCTCCACAAAATAGTAGTATCGATTTATTAATATAGAAAATGTGGTTAATCATACTCACTGTTTAAAGTGTCACGTAAATGCTAGAGAAAAATAATAAGGAATTTGGAAATAATCACACTTAAGAATAAAATTATATGCTTTTCTATTTTGCACATTTAAATAGCAAAGGCTTTCTTACCCAAAGTCTAATTATGCAACTAGTTGGAAAATTAAGAGCTTTCGTTTATGAAACAGATTTGACTGAGGCTCATAGTATACTACACACTCATGACAAGTTTTATGGGGGCTACACTTTAGTGTGGAGATTCTCAAAATCTGGTCAGGAAGCTTTGGGCATCCTTGATGTTTTTAGGGTGTCTGTAAGGTCCAACTATTTTCATAATTATATTAAAACATTCATTAGCTTTTTCCACTATTCATTTAACATTTACACTGATGCTGTGAAAGCAAATGTGGTAAAATTGTTGGTGCCATAGAATCATGGCAGTGGCACCAGAGTATACCAAATAATCAATGTGTTCTTCATCACCACATACTAACAATAAAAAAAAATGCCAGTTATCCACGAGAACGTCCTTGATGAAATAGTGAATAATATTAACTTTATTAAATCTCAACCCTTGAGTACACTTCTATTTTATTTTGTCTTACTTTATTTTATATTCCATGTTACAAAATGCGGAGCACTTCTGCTCCAAACCATAGTAAATCATTGTCTACAGGAAAAGTACTTGTGCAGTTATTTAATTTGTGCTAAATTACCTGTTATTTTTTACAACACTATTTTTACTTGAAAGAACATCTACCTATTAAGACAGGCATTGGTGGACTCTTCCCCAAAAAGGAATAAAGTGAGCTTGTCACTATAAAAAAAAATTGTAGACAATTCGTGGCCAGTGATAAAATTAATATTTCAGATTAATTTGAATTTTTGAAGACCTATATCTGACATTGTGAGACTGACAACATCCCAACACTTAAAGATAGATGTGATGATATCTTTTGGATTTTAATAAATGTAATCTTTAATACAATGAATTGGGTCAATATTTGGAACTTGTGCATAACTTAGTGAATGAATATTTTCTAATTAATGAATTCACATTGGTAAAAATTCAGTTACGAGTAAAACATTTATTCAAATTGTAAGATTTACCAATGAATTTTAAGAAAAGTTCATTGACATGGGCACAGATTCCACCTTTAAACTGCCCTTTAAGAAACTATACTTGGTGCATTTTCTTATACTATCAAAAATAAATATTTAAAATTATACGAACAGGCTTTTAAAATACAGTACTGCTCCCATTTTTAACTGTGTGCATGCATGTGAGGCTGTTTTTTATTTAGACATATCTCAACCAAAGTAACACCTCACGACATATTGTATGCATAAGCAAATATGAAAATCCAGCTATCCTCTATTTAACAAATCCTTAAAGAGATTTGCCAGAAAGAAAAAAGAAATGAAAGAATGCCACCTTTCTCAGTAATTATTTTTGTTTTGAAAAATCTAGCTACTTTTTTAATATATGTTACTTTTGTTAATGGTTAATGGATTTATAATAATTTTAAATTGATAAATAAGTACTTTAAATTTTCCCAGTTTTAATTTCTAATATGGATAATTGGTGGATACAGACAAATTAAAAAAAAGCTCTTTGGGATCCTCAGTACATTTTAAGACTGTATTCTTGAAACCAAAATATATGAAAACTATGGTTCTAGTACATTACATACTTTTGTTTCCTCCAAAAGGAAACTTCATTAATTCCTAAGCCTGTTAATGTCAGTTGTAATTGTTATTATAATTAGGTAATAAAACATTATGCACACTGTTGAATTGTGTGTGTCAAGAAACAGCTTCTGTTGTTTCTATGAAAACTAAGTTAAAAACAAAGAGGATTTTTTACAAAAACATAAATTATATATAAATAAAATAATCATAAAATACTGGAAGCAAATATTGTAAAAATCTGAAAGAATCCTGTCCTGAGTTTGTAATATCTTTAAGTTCTTACTACATCTTGAAAAAAATTCAAATTAATAACCTTCTAACACTGTATAATTTATATGATGTGAAGCTCAAGTGATGTGAAGCTCAAGTCAGTAGAACAACATGCACTGGAAAGGTTTTTGTCCCTACAGTAAAAAAGACTGGCTAATGACAGAATCTTTATATATTTTAACTAAGGAGGTATTTGAAGCATTGTTTTTGACTATATTATATCTTAACCATTTTTGTAATTGATTAACCAAATACTGATCATACTAATACCTAATACTAGTATTGGGCTTTTAGTGTCATTATAGTTACCTACATAAAAGTGGAAGAGAAGTAAAAGCAATTATGGTGCAGGCACGTTATTGTGTGCATTTCACTGGATGAAACAAATAATGTTTTGATAGAGTCTTTTGGGCCTCTTGAACATCCCATATTTTGGTCCCATAAGGACCAGGGATCCTTGGTGGTAGTTTCCTGCATTTATTAGGTATATTGGTTTGCTAGGGCTGCCAAAACAAAATACCACAGACTAAATGGCTTAGACAACAGAAATCTATTTTATCATAGTTCTTGAGGCTAGAAATCTAAGAATAAAGTGTTGGCAAGCTTGGTTTCTTCTGAGGCCTTGCTCCTTGGCTTACAGATGGCCCCTTTTCTTGGTGTTCTCACTTGGTCTTTTCTTTGCACACATATCCCTAGTGTCTAACTGTGTCCAATTTTTCTCTTTTTATAAAGACACCAGTGAGATTTCATTAAGGCCCATCCTAATGGCCCCATTTTCACTTGATCACCTCTTTAAACACCCTGTCTTCAAATACAATTACTTTCTGAGGTATAGAGGTTTAAGGCTTCAACACGTGAATTTCTGTGTGACACAAGTTGGCCCATAACATAGGGTTCCTGATCATTAGAATGCTACCAGAAGCTTTACTGACCTGGCAATCTGAGCCCTCCCTTCTCACACTCTTGAAGACCTCTATTTCCTCTATTAATTGGCTTTGTATGTAAAACACTTACATTGGTTTTTGAGTAAATCTCCGCTGACAAATAACTGAATGTACCTTTATTTTTAGTCAAGGACCCAATCAAAAAAACCCTTTAGAAATTATTCAGTTTATTGTTAGCAGACATTTTCTCAAAAAGTTAGATAGTAAATCTTTTAAGCATTATGGACCAAGAGGTAATATCAAGGATATTATTTAGGCATTTATATAATTGTTAAAAATGCAAAAATTTAACTGTGTAAAAACTATTCTTAACTTGTGGGCCAGATTTGGCCTGGCCTAGATCATTGGTTTCTTTGTAGGTAGAAAAAAATTAAGCTCAGATTAAAAAAAACAACTTACAAAAAAACCCCCACTTTTTTTAAGTCATGTGGAAACTAATAGAACAATGTATCCAAAACCAAATTCAGATTAGCTATGTCACGTTGCTTCTTTGCAATGTGAAATATAAGCTAGAATGATCATTTTAAAAGATGATTATTCACAGATGATTTGTATGAACCTGTAGAAAATCCAAAAGAATCTGCAGATAAGTTAGGCAAAGTAGTTGAATACAAGGAAATCAGGAGTATATCTATATAACAACAAAAACAACAAAATGATACTATACAATTTTTTTTTTAAAAGTACCAAAAATAACAAACAGGTACCTATCAAATAGATGCCTTTTTAAATGTCATTATATATAACATCACTTATTTTCAGATTGATTTATAGATTAAACATAATCTTAATAATTTCTAGCACTTTACTTTTTCATTTGTAAAAATTGATGTATCGATTTTAAAAAATACATTGAAATGTGTAAGTGGCCAGAAATAGCCAAGATATCGTTCATGAGGAACATTTTTGGAATATCTGCTCTACTACCTATCAGGAATTATTTTAAAACTGTAATAATTACTATAACATGGTACCACTGCTAAGCTAGACAAATACACAAATAGAGCAGATTAGAAAGTTCAGAAATAAGTTCACACAGCTATAGAAATTTGATATACAGTAATATGGCAATACAGAGCACCACACTAAACAAATAATCATTGAAGATGCTGTGTAAATAGATACTTATACATGAATAAAAAAATACTTGATTCCAGATGGATTTTAAATTCAAATATGAAAGAAAAAAAACAGAACAATAATTTTAACAATTTCATCAGAAAATATTAACACCTTAAAGTATGGAAAATAATTTAGCAAGGCAAAGAAAACACTTCCCATAAAGGAAAAGATTAATAAATCAGGCTATATTAAATTAAAGAAAGCTTGTCTTTTAGTAGATACTATTTTATCTAATAAGGACATTTTAGATACATTACTAACTAATTTACTTCCATCCTGTAGAGATACATACTGATATTTTACAAAAAACAAACAAAAGAAATACATATTTTGGAATCTTGACTTTAAAATAGTACAGTTGTGGGTGGATGTGGAAAGGGTACACGTGAGATGAGAGTGATAATTCTTAAAGATGGATAATGATAAATAAAAGTTTATTATACTCTTCTCAAAATTATCTCTCAAATGTTTCAATATTTTCACAATAAAACATTTAAATCAATAGAGTAGGAAAAATTAATTACTACACATGTAATAGACAATGGAATCATATTCTGATTAGATAAAGAACTGCTATAAATCAGTATGACAAAAAGACAAAATGTAGAAAAATGGCTAAGAGACTTGAGGAGACACTTCACAAAAGAAGACATTCAAATTTCCAATAAGCATAAGAAAGAAGATCAACACCATTAGTCATCAAGGATATATAACAGAAAAACTAAAATTTAAAAAAAAAAAAAAAATTGACCGTTGACCACACCATTGCTAGTGAGGATGCAGCACAATTGGAATTCTTACATGTTAAAGATCTAAATATAAATTATTTTCTGGGTACGAGCCAAGCATACCAGGCCCTTAAACCAGACAGGTGCCCTGGATCAGATCATGGAAGATATTATTAGACAAAATGCCAGAATGCCAAACAGTGTATTGTGTATTATCCCGTTTTTTCTTTTTCTTTTTTTTTGGTTATAACAGAATACTTGAAACTGGGTGATTTATAAAGATAATGAAATTTATTGCTTACAGTTTCTGAGACTGGGATGTCCAAAGTCCATCTGGTGGTGGTGACAGTGACCCAGGGTTCTCACATTGCAAGATAGTAGAAGCAGAGAAAAAGAGAGAGACAGAATCTCCTCTTTTTTTAAAGCCCTCAGAACCAGCCTGTGTCCACCATTTTTAATACATTCACTACTGCACAGTCCTACAATCCAATACCTCTTCAAGGCTCCATCTTTCAATTGACATAATAGGATTTCCCACCCTCTTAACAGTCACAGTGGAGACCAAGTTTCTAATCTATAAAACCTGGACACAATTCAAGCTTCAGTGAGATTTTGGGGGACACAATTCAATCTACTATACACAGTGACCATGTAATTTTTTTTCCCTAGAGGAATTCTCCTTGCATCAACAAGAAATAGAAATATAGGTCATATTGACAAATGGTGCTGGGATTTAAAAATTCTCTGTCTTCAAAATAATCTCATTGGAAAAATTTAAAATGTTATTTAAATAAAGAAACTTGAATATTTGAATTCAGCTTTAAACAACATAGAGAACTTGAAAATTTGGAAAGATGTGAAGGGATAAAATTTGACCTGAGTGTAAATTTTATTGCAAAGCTAAGCAGCAGTAAAACCCTGCAGCGTAATATCCACCTGAAGAAGCTCCTTCTCATGGGCAACCCGTGTGCTGACTATGAATGATACAGGAAGTTGGTGGTGGCAATTCTTTAACAATTGAAGTGCAGGATGTGGAAGAAAGGGAAATCAGGAGGGATTCAGGAATTGCAGAATTACCTAATAATTGAACAATAAAAGTTTATTGTCTCAAGTGAACCAAAGTCAAACAAATGCATTAGAGGAGACTTCAAGAATACCATAAAAATGAACACAAGGAAAAGGGAAGTAACCTGGGCTTTAACATTGATACACAGATATCACTGCTACAATTTTATCTTCTTTAGAGAACAAAAACCACCAGATATTAGAAATACAGAAAGAGGGACTCAACCTAAAGAAATCAGATAAAAGCAAATAGTAACTAGTACTCTGGTATAAGTCCGCTGAGTTTACTCCTGAATTCAGATTGGAAACTCTTAGACATATGGTAAAATGACTAAAATATTAAAAAACAAAAGATGAATCCAAAGAAGTAAGGTAAACACTTAGAACTTTGATCACTGAAGGCAGAAAAGACCTTAAAATAAATGAGCTTTAACTTCACTTCTTTGTGAAAGATAATGAAAAGTATAACAAGATCATCCTGGATTTTGCTGTTTGTAAGTATGTGGATACCTTTTTGATGATGCCAATTTGCAGCCAACTTACGTGCAAGTAGCAATCAAATGAAAGTCATTTCGGCTTGTACTTCCTGCATAAGTCAAACCTGACAGCATCTCTAATAAACAATCTCAGCAGCAGGGCATGTAGTAATATGCATGGCCAAGATAGGAGAAGTAATTATAGGTGGAAGAAAAACATCCGTGTCTGTGAAAAACTACCTGGGACATCAACAGAGAGTAAACAATCAAGCAAGAAGAGCATGCAAACTGAGAATCTAGAAGTAGATTCCAGCAAATGTATGTTTCCTGATGCAGCTAACTTAGTTCACAAGGTAAACCACATGCCCAGAAGAGTTGGATCTGAGCCAAAATTATACCAAATGATGAGGATTCACACCTTGCAGATAATGTTGGAAGGCCTCCCTTGATTTGAAATATCAGGCTGCATTATCATTGAATGTGCCCCATGAGACCCAGTTTTACTCTGCAAAGAATGTATGCGTAACATTTATGGGGTTCAATTCACACAGAGTTATTAATCAATATTACTACTTTAATGTTTTAACTCCTCTACTTTGTATAGTACAAGTTTTAAACTGGTTTAAACTTTAAATGTGTACCTCAATATGCTACTAGCTGATTATCTGTCCATATAAGGTGTTAGCTAGTGAAAATGTTCAAAAATTACTACCAACACTTTGCCGAACATTTTTGGATCATCTACTACATGTAAACGTGCGCATTACCTACAATAAAACAATTCTACTCTTTGGTGTGTACCAGCGAGGAAAGTATAACATAAAAGAAATAGAAGAATTTCAGAACAAAAACACTATTTCTAAAGGACAAATATAAAAAAAGAAAGCATAAAAATCCATCATACAGTGATAAAATGAATGAGCCTTAAATCTATGCAAAAATATGCAATACTATTAAGCACAGGAAGGCAAGAACTATATGTAATTATATATGTAGCTATGTGAATATAAGAAAAAAGCTGGAAAAATTAAAATAATAAAATAAAATAAAACCATCACCTACCAAAAAAAAAAAGAATCCTTCTATATAAAGTTAAAAAAAATAAAAAAAACTGACAAATTACCTTAAGTGTTAAAATTTAAGGTGTTAGGTTCCTTTGGGGAGAAAGAAAGAATTAGTGACTGATGGAGGACCAGGTGCATCTGGGAAATTCACACTGTTTTATTTATTGTCCTTTTTTGAGGTTTCACAACTGTCCATATTTGGATAATTTATGGAAATGTACAGTTATCCTTTGCATCCTTTTTATGTGTGGTACACTTTAATATAATACGCTTGAAAAAAGGAAGTTCACTTAAAGTGAAAAATTTGGCAGTGCATTTGAAAAGGATAAAAATGTGCATAAATTATTATTCCAATTTTACTAATGAAGAAAATAAGACATTCAAAAGACCAGTGTCGAATCAAGTAACTTTTGAAAGTCTTATTTTCTTCATTAGTAAAATTGAAATAATAACAACAGACTCATACATGTGTATGTGTATGTATGTGTGTGATAAGGGTGAGTGTGTAATTAGATAAAATATTGTATGAAAGCCTGCAGTGAAGTGTCAGGCACAAACCCAGTATCCCTACTGGCATCTCCCTGGCAGACCTTGGAAACTAGACCCATACCTCTCACCATATACTAAAATCAACTCAAAATGGATTAAAGAATTAAATATACACCCTGAAACAATAAAACTTCTTAAAGAAAACATAGGAGAAACACTCCAGGAAGTAGGACTGGGCACAGACTTCATGAATACAACCACAAAAGCACAGACAACCAAAGGAAAAATAAATGGGATTATATCAAACTAAAAAGCTCTGCACAGCAAAAGAAACAATTAACAGAGTTAAAAGACAACCAACAGAGTGACAGAAAATATTTGCAAAATATACATCTGACAAAGGAGTAATATCCAGAATATAGAAGGAATTCAAACAACTTTACAACAAAACCCAAGTAACCCAATTAAAAAATGGGCAAAGGAGCTAAATTGGCATCTCTCAAAGGAAGATATACAAATGGCCAACAGACACATGAAAAAATGCTCAACATCACTCAGCATTTGGGAAATGCAAATCAAAACCACACTGAGATACTATCTCACCTCAGTTAGGATGGCTAACATCAAAAAGACTGTGAATAATAAATGCTGGTGAGGTTGCGGAGAAAAAGGAACTCTCATACATTGTTGGTGGGACCACAAAATGGTGCAGCCTCTATGGAAAATGGGTTCCTCAAACAGTTGCAGATAGATCTACCATATGACCCAACTATCCCACTGCTGGGAATATCCCCAGAAGAATGGAAGTCATCAAGTCAAAGGTATACCTGTTCCCCAATGTTCATCACAGCACTCTTTACAATAGCCAAGATTTGGAACCAGCCCACATGTCCATCATCAGATGAGTGGATATGGAAATTGTGGTATATCTACACAATGGAATACTACTCAGCTATAAAAAATAATGAAATACTGCCATTTGCAACAACATGGATGGACCTAGAGAGAATTATATTAAGTGAAATAAGTCAGGCATAGAAAGAGAAATATCACATGTTCTCACTTATTTGTGGGAAATAAAAATAAATAAATAAATTCATGAATAAACTGGGGGGGGGAGGGGAAGGAAGAAGACACAACAATTACAATTCCTTGAAATTGATAGGACAAGCGAACAGATATGAGGTTGTTGGGAGGGAGGAGGGAAAAGGGAGGAGGGAGGGAGTTTTCGGTAATGGGCCACAATAATCAACCACTCTGTGTATTGACAAAATAAAATTAAATTAAAAATAAACAAACAAAACTAAAAATAATTATCAATGAAAAATAAGTTACTTGAAATTTGAGTGAATTTTAAGATTATAGATTTGAGTCAGGCAGACCTGAGCTTGCATGCCTATCTCCATCACTAGATACACAATTTATTTATTTATTTTTGGCAGCTGGCCAGTATGGGATTCTGAACCATTGACTTTGATATTATAACACTGGACTCTAACCAACTGAGCTGACCAGCCAGCCTTCTTATAAGCTTATTATATTACAAAGGTGATAATATATATCATCGGTTCATAGGATTTTGGGAATGATTAAATGAAATAATACACAAATAATGGGGTACCAGATTACATGACAGTACTTAATAAATGTTATTATTCAAACAATAATCATTTGTACTACCTATTAGAATAAAACACTGCTGGAGACCAGCTCCACAGGATTCGTTGGACCTGAATAGGTGGTGTGGATTTGGTGAAAAGGAAGAGACGGACCACAGATGTCTAGTGCAAGTGTGGACAACAACCACATGAATCTTGCTTTATTTATATGTTTTTACTTAATCTTTTACATATTAATTTATCTTTTAATCAAAACATTTCTTATTTCATTTATATTGAACAAGAAAGGTCAAAATGTTCCAAAGTACTCATGCTCTGACAAAGAACACCCACTCATGCATCAATAGTTCACCCCAAAGCTTGTGGCTCGTGGCCAGGAAACCATACAATAGCAGCATGCTTGGCTTTAGAGAGCATCAGACTTTTAGTTTAAACTATAATTCTTAACCTTCTTAACTTACAATTTAACCCTTTTTAAATCTTACTTATACTTACTATACTTGATTTTCATAACATTGATTACTTACACTTGACAATTGTTTATACTCTATATAATATAATCATTTTAATTTATAATCAAAATCACAATATTTATAACATGATTTTTTATCATAAAACTTAACTATAAATCTCTATTAAATTTTATGTTTTTAATACAAGTTTTGTGTTAGAAACTGATTTAAACAAAACCTGTTAATATCAAAATGTATGTTTTTCTACTGTCTAACTTATTCATCTTTGTAACAAAACTTTTCATCTCTCTGCCAAGAAACTCCGGAAACAGCACAGGGGACAAAGTGAAAAGTTAAATGACCCTTCTTAAGTTTGTTAAAATACATGGCATCATTCTTATTATTACTATGGAATGACATGTTCTTGGTGAATCAAGTGAAGCAGTGGGAGTGGAGAAGGAACAAAGAAATCTGTAACTGGTTGTGATCAATTAGTTGTGAACAAACAGGAAATTCCACGGAGCCATGTCAAACATACGGGGCCCCCTTGCAGCCTGTTGAACAAGGGGTATCATTCCTTAGTCTCTCATGCCATTCCCTATAGCAAGATGGCTCTCGACAAAACACTACTACTGAGGTGCCATTGAGATATGGATTTTTTTGGAATACATATTTTTTAATTAAATTTTTGTAAAAATATCTCAATTTTTTCCTAATTGCTTTAACTAAAGCACACGTATTAAGGCACACTTACTTTATAAAAATCTCTATTAAGAAGAGGAACATATTCTAAAATTGATACCTTAAACTATATTTTAAAATACAACAATGGCTAAAATAGTTTTAATTAATTCATGCTGTCAAAAATTACTTCCATCATAACTTTGAAAAAAAATTTATACACACACGAACATGTATACAAACATATATTCTATTGGTTCTATTTCTCTGGAGAACTCTGACTAATACAGGGGCCATGCAAAAATGCATTTTATTTTTCCAACTATGTATCAGTATCTTCTAGGATGCTTTACTAAGTATATTCTCCCTATATATATTCTCTATATAAATGTACTTGTTCTCTAAATAACATGTGCTTATGTGTATATATGAGTTGGTATCAATATACATACTTACATAAGATGTAAAACAACCTGGCTTAAATTTGGTAGTCAATAAATATTTTTTGAATATTTTTAAATAAATCATACACATAAATTTTTTCTAGTACTAAAATTGTCCTTAATTATATGTTTTTTTTTTAAAAAGAAAGAAAAGGAAAGAAGGAAGAGAAAGAAAGAAAAAAAGAAAGAAAATTTAACTTATTAAATGATCTCAGCAAGTGTCCAGAGTATCCAGAGAACAGCTTCAAGGATCCAACTTCATTTCAGAGTGATGGAAAAAGATGATGTTTAAAATAACTAGGCCAAGGTCACCAACTTATTATGGGGTGGGCTGCAATAAGTACTCAGATGGCCTAAGGTGGCTCATACTCCCTCTGATTATACCATGCAGACTCTCAGTTTTACAAGTTCACAGTCTCTGAGGGTTTCCATTTGTTTGTTTTGTTTCTTTTTGAGTCACTATTAGAGGATTTGGAGCCATGGCAACAGCTGCTACAGTGATGCTCTTGGCTTGCCAGTTCTCTGGGATGGCTGACCATGTAAATGATGGTTGATTATCCTGTTGGCACAATTTTGTGCTTCTAACATTGCTGCCATATGGTCGTGTTTTCCCATTGGAAAATCTGGCTAGTTTGTAAACTTTTTTCCTCAAGAGCAGAGACCATGACTCCTCCTTCTTTGAACATTTATTTTGGGCTGAGAATAGCGCACTCAAGAGCAAAAGCTTGATAAACATAATGGGGATTCGGGCCACTCCTCTTATTCTCCTGTCTAGCTAGTACATATGGTTCCTGTGTTACCTTTCTCTTGCTGCTGTACCACAAATGTAGTAGCTTAAAACAATGCAAATATATGATCTCACAGTTTTGGAGTTCAGAAGTCTGAATGGCTCTAAATGGGATAAAAACAAGGGGTTGGTAGAATTGTATTCCCTTCTAGTGGCTCTATGGGAGAATTTGTGTTCTTGTCTCACCACCGTCCTTGCCCTTCCAGCCTCAAAGCCAGCAATGGTAGGTTGAGTCCTTCTCACATCACATCACTCTGACACTCTGCTTCCATAATTTGGTCTCCTGACTCTTGCCTCTCTCATTCACTTGTAAAGGACCGTGTGGTTACATCAAATCCACTGGATAACCCAGGGTAATCTCCTTATTTTAAGGACGAATGATTAGCAACCTTAATTCCATCTGTAACTTTAATTTACCCTTGGTATATAATATAACATATTCACAAGTTCTGAGGATTAGGGTGTGGCCATCTTTGGGGGTCTGTTCTGTTTACCACAGTTACTTTTATCATTTGCTGATTGTTTCCTTACATATGTCTCCACTAGCCAATTGTCAACTTTCTGAGCATAACGTTCTATCCTACCCATTTTTATACATGTTGACCCTAATATGGTTCCTACAGTATAAAATATGTTAAATGCATATTTGATGAAAAAGTGAATGCATAAAGAAATATGCTGCTCAAAAATATACATCTTACTTGGAAGCAGAAATACACTCCATGTAGAAACATTGTTTTATTTATTCAACAAACATTTTGAGTTCTTACCATATGTTAAGAGCTTTTCTAGGCTCTTAGACAAAAGTGAGAGACATCTTTGAAGTTAGATTCTTAGCCATTGGTGAAAGGCAATAATAATTAACAAAATAAATAGCACATTTGCTATATGTAGAAAGGTAATGAATGTTGTAAAAATGGAGTCTAGAAAAAATGAACACATATGTCCACACAAAAACTTGCAAATGAAATTTTACAGCTTCTTTGTTTATAATAGCCAACAAGTGGAAACAATTCAAATGTCCATTAATTAGTAAATAGTTAAGCAAAAATGTGGTATATTTATCTAATGGAGTATTGATGCTATAGATACATTTAAAAGGGAGGAAAAATAGCATGCCTTAAAAGAAAGGGAAAGGTAACCAAAATTACTACGTGTGAGTTTGATAACTATACCGTACACATTTCACAGGAATAAAGTATATATAATTTTAAGGGATATAATCTTGGCTGAAACAAAACAGGTGAATGTATCATCTATCTTTTATTTCTGTTGATCCTCTTCTGATTTACCATAATGTTTTCAGAGAATTATGACAGAGCAGTTAATTGCATTTTTTGAAGATTAGCAAAAATACTTCATTTATTTTAAATTTATTATATTTATTAGCCAAATGAAATAGGGAAGTTTTTAATCTGCATGTATCTGAAGACTACCATTTTTTATGTACTTATTTGCTCATTCTTTGGTGTAGTGTCTGTTCAAATCATTTTACATATATTTTTTTTTTTCTGGTCGTTCACATTGTTATTCAATTATAAGAACTACTTATACTAGTATATTCTGGATATGGTCCTTTACCAGATTAATGTTTTGCAAAAGTTCCCCCTGCACCTTTCTCCCAGTTTGTGCCTTAAATTCCATTTCCTTTTCAATGTTTCACAAAGTGCCCAAGTTTTCAATTTGGATAAAATCCAATTTACATTTTTTTTTTTTTTTTTTTTTTTTTTTTTTTGGGGTTTGGTCTTTCTGTGCCCTACAGTTTTGCCTAACACAGGGTTACTAAGATTTTCTGCTAGGTTTTCTTCTAAACATTTTTAGTTTTAAATTTCACATTTAGGTCTATGATTCATTTTAAACAATTGAAATTTATTGAAATAATTAATTTTATTATTTTTTGTGAGGTGCATAGCACATTGTTTATGCAACGTTGTTTGAAAAGATGACCTCCTCCCATTAAATTATCATAAACGATTTGTATATATATATTCATACACACATTTTAATGGACTCTATCCTTTTTCGTTAATGTGTATGTATATCTTTACATCAATAACATACTGACCTGTTTATTCTAGTTTTATAGTGTGTTGAAATCTAATATGCATATCATTCAACTTGGATTTATTTTTTCAAAATTATTTTGGTTATTCTAGGAGTCACCCATTTGCATAAAAATTTTAGAATCACCAGTAAATTTTAGCAAAAAGGTCTGCTTGAGTTTTGATTGAGAATGTGTTAGATCACTACGGAGATAATTGACATATTTGGCATTGTGATACATAAACTCAGTAAATCTCTCCATATATTTAGGCTTTCTTTAATTTTCCCCAGAAGTGATGCATGCATTTTGTTAAACGTACCTGTAAGTATTTTATGATTTTGATGTTATTGTAGATGTCATTTGATGCTGTTGTAAATGGCATCATCTCCTTTTATATCCACTTCAAGTTCCTCATGACAATTACTACCACGTAGAAAAAAAAACATTTTTATGATGACCTTACATCCTAAAGCCTTATTAAATACACATTTTAGTTCCAACAGCATTTTTCTGGTTTTCTTAATATTTTTGTATAAATCATTCTATCATGTATAAATTTTAAAGAGTTTAATTTTTTCACCAATCTGTATACATTTTATTCATTTGTGCAATGGCTAGGATCTCCAGTAAAAGTTAGAAGTGAAGTGGTTGATATATGATACCACTGTATACATGTCTTGTATATTCTTTGTTATATCTATTAATGAAAACAATATTTTGAAATCTCAAAATTTTTGAGATTTTTCTCATTTCTCTTTTCAGTTTCATTTTTATTTCATGTAAGTTGATGCTCTGTTATTAGATGCATACACATATTTGCCATGTCTCTTTCCTTCACAATTACTAGCTCATTCTTCTGCAGAAGTTGCTCTGTCAGTAGGATCCCAAGTGAAGGTGACATGGAGCCAATTACATCTGTATTAGTTTTCTTTGTTGCTTATGACAGAATACCTAAAACTAGGTATTTTGTAAAGAAATGAAATGTATTTCTTACAATTTTGGAGGCTGAGAATTCCAAGATTAAGGTGCACATTTGGTGAGGATCTTCTTCTTGGTGGAGACTCTGTACAGAGTCCTGTGGCAATGAAGGGTATCACATAAGGAGGGCTGGGCTGCAGCACTTCCTAATGTGTTCACTTCCTTCCTCATCAAGCCACCAGTCTGCACCCATAATAACATATTAAACCATTAGCCCATTACTCCATGCATGAATCAATGCATTAATGAGAGCATAGTCCTCACTATCTGATCACCTCTTAAAAGCCCCACCTTTCAACACTGCCACATTGGGAGTCAGTCTTCCACATGAGCTTTGGAGGGGACAAGCATTCAACCCATATCAACAGCTGATGCAAGATGATATGTAACTCAAAAAGGGAAATAAACTTTAGTTATCATAAGCCATTCACATTTTGTGGCCATTAGTTACTGTAACATAATCTAGTTTATCCTGCAAATTATCAGCCTAATAAATCTTCAGTCTCAGATTCATTAATTGTAAATTTTAAACAATATCTACACATATTCTACAGTATCTATTCCATAACACATTATTTGATAATTTAGTTTATGTACAGATTAAAGAACAATTGTTAATTATGGACATTGCATAAATATAAGCAACTCATACTAACCCATATTTAGTTCTTAAGTTTGGAATTTTAACCTATGCTGTTGAATTTATGGGCATAAATTTAATCTAAAAGACCTTGCAATTTAATAAAGTATAATTTCCACTTAGCAAGTGCTTTAAATTTTTTTTTTCCTTTTTGTCTTTTTTCGTGACCGGTAACAGGATCGCAACCCTCGGTGTCGCGCCTGCACCGCGCTCAACCAGTGAGCAGACCGATCTCTATGTGGGATCCGAACCCTCAGCGGGAGCGCCGCCGCACTCCCAAGCGCCGCACTCTACCGAGTGTGCCACCGGGCCGGCCCACTTTAAACTTTTTAAGCAGCTTTTTCTTCTAAAAATTCTTCCCCTCAAACCTATCATCATTCAATAACAAAAATACACTGGATGATCATGTATTCATTATACACTTTTTTTTTTGTCTCTTTTTTCGTGTCCGGCAACGGGCCGCAACCCTCAGTGTCACGCCCGTACCGGACCGGGACCGGCAACGGGATCGCAACCCTCGGTGTTGCACCCACACCTCGCTCAGCCAGTGAGTGGGAACCGGTCTGTATGTGGGATCCGAACCCTCGGCGGGAGCACCGCCGCACTCCCAAGCAGCGCACTGTAGCAGTGCGCCACCGGGCCGGCCCATTATACACTTTCTGTATACCTACTTATTTATGGAAATTTTCTGTCCCTCTTTAAAAACTGTGCATTCTATATTTAGAATGACTGTTCTGTCCCTTGATATTTTATTCTCCAGCTATAGAGATTTGGCAATCTTACAATGCAAACTAGATTCAAATTATTCTCTTAAAAGATATAAAATTTAATTCACTTTAACATGGCACAGTTTGTAACCTACGAGCTAATATTTTTCTTCCTTTTTTACAAAGACTATTTCTTATACATTTAATCCCAATTTCTCTTTTGGGAAACAAAAATGGTCCTCCTAGCTAAATTACTATATTTGAAACAGTCATGTTTTCTAGCTATAATAACAAGACTCCCTAAAAAATAAAAGAGGCAGAGCATCAAGATGGCAGAATAGTTGGTCCCCAGTCTCACTCTCTCTCCCAATCAATCAGTGTACCACTATTAAAAAGCAAAGACAGCCAAGCTGGGGTCACTAGAGCTCAGGGGAAGATAAGGAGAGACCTACAGAGTTCCTGAAGCCACAATGAGGGAAAAATGGTGCTGCTCTGACCATTTCACGCCCAGGCCATTTCAAGGCTGGCCCTGATGAACACACAGAGCAAGAGCTGGCAAAAACTGCAACCGTACCCTTTGTGTGAAGTTGCTTGGAGATGACAGGGGAGAGGAGGGACTTGGTGGCCCCCAGGCCAACCAGACGACGAAAAGCGTTCCCGTGGACCCATATATGAGCAAGGCGACACAAACAACTGAAAAAGGAGCCACTCAAACGCCGGTGAGTCATCACAAGGGACCAGTACATGGCCCATCTTATGGGAAGTGTTTAGAGTGTAGGGGATGGGGGAGACGGGCCCACTGGGGAAACACAGGGGCACAGCATGGACAGCTGATCTGCCCTCGCATCAGCACAGGACCACTCAGTGGAGACTGGTCAGGAATATAGAACTGCAGGGGGTACAGTTTGCTGAACAGACTCAGGCCCAGACCAGAGTTTGCACACAACCCAGGAATTTTTTCACCAGTGCTAATCACACAATGAAACAGAAGGTGTATCAGACCTCCAAAGACCCAGAAATGCTTGAAAGGTCAAAAATTAAAATCTGAGCATCACAAAAAGCCTTACCCACAGCATCAGCAGCAAAACAGCAATTTAGCTCAAACACAGGGTTCAAATGCTAGTACCCACAGGAAGTTCCCACATTTTTACAAGTAAGCAAAGGACAAAAAATTAGTTCCAGTGCAGAGTTTAAGTGGTGTGGATAGCTAATAACCCAACAAAGAACTGAAAGAAAGCAAAAAAACCCCACAGATCAGAGACCAAGTTATGATATTAACCAGTAAAGGTCTAACACCAGCAAAGAACACCTATAAAACCTAGAAGAAAGCCTGGAAGAACTTTGGCTTCCTGAGCCAGGGTAAGAAGGGTCTGAGGGCCTTAGTCACACCCCCTCCATGTCTGAATCTAGCCCAATGGTGACTGAGCCACTGGAGGAAGCCCCCGGACTCCTAAGCCAAGGTGGGGTGTCTGTGGTCCTAAGCCATACCCCCCCAATGTCCTCATCCAGCCCAGCAATGATCAATCCACTGCCCTAGGCTCTCGAGTTGGGAGGAGGGGCTGTGGGCCTTAGCCATGCCCCACACCCCTCTGCAACCAGGCCAGCAGAGGAACTGGCCATGAGCCAGCCCTGTCCTCTGACCCCCGCTTCTGTCCCCTCTCCGACTGCTCCACAACAACATCTTAGAATGCAAAAAATAATAATTGAATACATAACAAAAAATTAAAAATAAAATTTTATATTAAAAAAAAAAAGAAAAAAAGAAAGAAAGAAAGACGCTCATGTGGCTACTGGTGCCCACAGTACTGCGTTGGACTTGCAGAGGGAGAGAACAGACCTAGGGTTGTGGGTAGGGGGTAGAGGGGGTAGGAGGATGGAGAGAGAAGTTGGGAAGAGGTTGAGTGGGGGACATGGGGAATAATTGCAATTTGTGGTAATGGGCATGCTGCTAGTATTGATCTGATCATCACATCTTGGGCACAGGTGGTGATGGTCAGCTTTGTGCTCCATGAATATGCATAATCAATAACAAAATTATAAGTGATATGAAAAGAAAAAAAAAAAGAAAAGCACTAACGTGGTTGCCTGACAAGAAAAATTTCCACAAGGTGGTAACAAGCATTTGTTTCATCATCCCAGTTCCGTATTTCTATTCCCATCATCTTTTATCATATACATGTCAGTTGCTGACTCATTGTTGTATCTATAAAGAGGAAGAAGAGATGTTTTCATTCCTTGTTTAAATCCATTGAAGGTGTATTTAGGCATTCTTTTGTGTTCTATCTCATCATGCTGTTTGTAATAAAAGCAATTGTATTGGAACTGTAGTATTGACAGAATGCAAAAAAAAAAAAATAACTATGTTCTTTGAAAAATATATTACACAACTTCTTAAGTAGATGTATTTACCACAAGATATCATAGAGCATTTAATATATTAACAAGTTTTGTGGCTGGCCATTGGGGATACAGTATGTAGTATTTTCTGAAATCATTCAACCTTGGTATCATTTTATTTATAGAAAATCTTGCAGAATGTGCACTCCTAAATCTTGATTAATAAATACAGGATTAGCTTAATGACATGGTGGTGGTTTCAAAGGAGACAGTACTTGTTTACATTTGGACAAGTGAAATCCCTTGTCACCTGGGAGCAACATGTTCTTTAACACCGATGGCTCCCTTAGGAGTGAGGTGTGATTGAACCTGACATTTGAGGGACTGCTAAGATTTATATAATATTCTCTGTCTGAACTCTGAAACCACCCAAAAGCTATATCCCTGCAGCTTGCCCTGAATTAAAAATAATTATTTCACCAGTGCTTACATACAATGAAATGGAAGTCACCCCGCTAACTTCAAAAAATATTTACCTCCAATAGTGGTGTTTATTTAATTTCATAGAAGAGTCATATGCTCTTAAATCTTGTTTTAAAATCCTGCCATGACACCAAAGTACCTTGTTAATGGACAAATGTAGTTTACTTAATGTATGCAAACCTGGCTTCTAGTATTTTCCTTTTATTATACACATCAGATAAACCAAAATCCCAACAGTTTATAACTTTTGCTTAAAATACCTCTGGCTTATCAAACAATTGAGATAAATGAGTTTCATTCCCTTTCTTCTGAGCTAGGTGGGTGGATATTTATGATAATGTTCCATGTTTCAGACACAATTCATTGAAGAAGCATAGCCAAGTAAGAACAACAAAAAAAAAGTTTTCTGCCTTTTTTTTTTATTTATCTTTTCCTTGGTTTATAAGGCAATGTAATAATACTGTCTTTGACATTGGAAATTGAAGGTGTCTGATATATAATATTTATGTAATCTCTTTTCTCTCTTTACAAAACCACTGTATAATGGCTTTCTTGAAAGCGAGTGCAACCTCAAAACTTATGTGCATTTGCCAAATTCATTTTTGTTCTGGCCCCTGTTAAAAATGTCCTAGATTGCCTTCTAGCAACTACAAATGTGATTCCCCTTTGCAGTCACATCACCTTCTTTTCCACCCTTCCCAAAGTTGTGTATTTTGCGCTTTGTCAAATCAGAAAACATTAGCAAAGGAAAATTGCTGAACGCCCACAGGAAGTGTCATACTAAATTATGCTATTTTGACCTCTTGCCACCCAGACTAATCTCTTCTGTATGTTACTCAATATTTAAAAAAAAAAAAAAAAAGAAAAGAAAAAAGAAAGGAAAATGTAGAAGAGACTGATTCTTGGTTTACACTAGGCATAAGCTACTAACAGTGAGAATGTGAGAAAAGAATGCTGAGCAGTTACCCATCCGTCATTCTATGTTTAGCGGGTACACTGTGGTGTATTCCACAATGGGTGAAAAGAAATCTCAGATAAGCATCCCATTTTAAAATATCCCTTTTCATTTTGTTCCTTACTTATTTCTTCCTAAAATATCCTTTGCATTATTCAATAGAAAATTTACTATAAAAAATACCTTTTCTAATATATGCCAAGCACTTAACTAGCCATTCTGCCCCATTAATAATATCTCAGCATACAGTTTTACAGAATGGGAAATTAGGACTCAGAAAAGTCGACAACTTCTCTGACATCACCACATAAATCAGGATTAAAATTTTTACATTGAGGATTGTGTTTTTCCCCTTAATAATTATATCTCTTTACAAAAGGAAAAAGGGTAATGTATACAACCCCAGTTCTCTATGACTCATTTGCTAAGAAAAAATATGTCTGCAATGGAAAGCCTTTTTATCAATCTAAAATTACTGAGCCATATATATATGGCCCATTTGACTGTTCTCCTGAGACTGCTAGTTATTTGGTTTCCTGTGTGTGAAACATTTACTGCCTTAAACCTAATTGAATGAAGACTGAAAGAGTTAATCTGTGAAAGAGGCACTGTCAGGAAGCAGTACAATTTCAAGGATTTGGAAACTATGAAGTAAAATCCCAAATTACTGTTTTGTTTGTTTTGATGTAGCTTTATTAAACCTTACACAGAAAAATGAAAGAATCAGAATAGGAAAGTTATCAAAAAGTATTAAAGGTTCAAGCAGGCCATAAATATCATTTGTTCTGACTTTTTATTTTACACATAAGTAAGCTCTTTCTGACAGGCTGAGCAACTTTCATAAGGTCAAGCTGCAAGGTCAAAACATAAGTCCTAACAGAAGAGAGGTGACTTGGTTCCTACCTCACTCCTTTCACACTAAACCCTGTTACTTCCATAGCAAACACGTAAGTTACACAAGTAAGAGGAAAATATTCTGTCCTGAGTTGCAGGTATTTCATGATTTAGAGACTTCCAAGGATAGAATATCCAGACATTGGTAGATCTTTAAATGTCATTTAATAGGATATGAGTATAGTTCTCATAGGACATGCACACTCTATCTTTTAGGCTTTTTTTTTTTCAAGAAATATTAGTATATTTTAGCATTGGGAAACATACAGTGCGGAGACTCTTTATCTTTAATGATAAGACTCCTATAGAACATCTAACTAAAAAAAACTGAGAATTGTAATAGAGTTCAAGATTTATTTTTTACAGTTGAAGAAATAATCATTCCATCTCAAGAATCAATTCACATAGTACAGGTAAGTAAAAATAAATATTAGAGAAAAAAACACCAGCCCCTTAACAATCTCATCCGTATAAATGGCTACACTACAACTGACCTACCAATTTTATCTTTGAACATCTCATTTAAAATATAATTTGGAAGCCACAATAAGTCAAATGTGTCTTAATATTCTATGATTTTATAACTTTAAAACAGTTTGCAAACTTTTGACTCACAACTTAATACGTACTCACTAGATATGTAGTGTGCTGTTTGTTTCATTGTTTGGGCATTTTTTTGCTGAGGCAACAAGTGAAACAATAATGTTGAGAATCTAATATGTACCAGGCCTTGTTCCAGATATTATAGATCAAGTTATAAATTAGACAAAGTCCTTGATGTCAAAGAGCTTACATATTTCTGTGTGTGTATGTATGTAAGCAGAGCGTAAGGTAAGTGAGAGAAAGATAATCAATTCAAACAAGAAAATATACACCTCTGCAAATATAACTGTAATATGTATATGTGTATATCTATATATAGTATATATGCATACATATATATATACACAGACACACATTTATATCAGTTACAGATCAGTCAAGAATGCAGTATCTACTCCAAGTATTTCAAACAGGAAGGGGTTCATAACAAAGATATACTTTCTTTCAAAATGTTAAAAGGCTGAAGAAATAAATATCTGTAAAATTGCTATTAAATCTCTAATTTTCTGGTACATTTTAGAGAACCACAGGTGAGAATCTCAGCAGACTCCATCACCAAATAAGGTAATTTGCAAAAACAATTGTTCCTGCAAAATCTCACATCTGCTGAAACACATTCATCTGCTTGTTGGCGCCAGAATACTAATATCGGTTTTGCTTCTCTTCCTTCTTCCAAATTTTTTGACTCCAAAAAACAAGTACTGAGGTGGCTCAGGGAAAACACTGACTGATATCTATGAGTCATATATGTTCCCCCTGATAATTGAGTCTCTTTTGCAGTGGGTTCCTTTTCCCTGCCAATTCCAAGAGATAGATACGTCCATATCCCTTGGACAGACTTCCTTGTCACTCATTTTCTAGTCTTGTTTTCTTTTCCAGATTCTATGTTTTTTTTCTTTTAATGGTAGGAAGTAAATCTCTTGACCCAGATTCTATCTCTATAAATAAATGGTCAGCCATAGCACATTGATTGGTATAGATACATACCTTTTGCCATCTTTTCTTCCTGGCAGAGCTGATAATGAGATAACCAGCTGACAATCAGGACTCAAATTTCTACCCATTGAGTACTTTTTTTTAACACTATACATCAGTATCACCTCATATTTCTGCAGCAGTCTAATTTTAAGTGGTGTCAGTATTTATGTGTAAATATCTGTAATCAACACTAGACATTTTCTTCCTCAAAGGGGAGGAGAGGTGTGTTGGCTCCAATAAATCCTTTAAACATCCAGAATCATGGACCCTCTGTTATCTTAAATACATGACTTTTAAATTCATTTATTACATAAAATCAGCACATGTGGCAGAAAGGGAAAGCAGATGTTGAAGAGAACATTGTGAAGAAAGAGTCAGACCTGACACATAATAATTAATGTCTATATTCTATGGAGTAGTTTTGTGGCAACATCTAATTCCAAGGAAAGCTGAGAATAGTGATGAAGCTTTGTGATCAGTGAGAAAAGGAAAGTATTTTGGTAAACAGTTCAACATTCTACTCTCCTGGGTACCAATAAATGTTAAGTTCTATCTCCTGCAAATGAATACATTCACTCTTTTCCAAGGGATAAAAGTCAAAGTCATTTAATCATGGAACCCAGTGTAAAGCTAAGAATCCCCACAGAGCAGAGTTACTCTCAATAGTTTTATATATGTCATTTCAAGATCTAATAACCAATGAGGAATGAAAAACAACAACAAAAAGAATTCAAAAAAATTTGACTTTGTTTCTGAAATTTAAAAATAAATGTATATATGAAAACTCTACTTAAAATACTTATTCAAAAAGGTAAACAGAAATTACAAAAATCTAAATTAATTTGATGATAATAAACTGGAATCTATGGGATGCAATTAAAGTAACAACCACAGGAAAATTCATAGCTTTAATTCCTATAAATAAAAACAACTGAATTAAATAACAATCATGAAAGCCAGAGAAACACAAAATAAATCAGAACAAAATATAAAATGAAAATATATTAGACATCAATGAGACACAATGAGATATTGTAAAAATAATAAATGTATATAATATGTGCTTTTCAAAAATATAAACAAATCATTAATTCTTAATTAAGAAAACACTATAAAATAATATTATTTAAAATAAAAAATGAAGACAGAAGGCAACTCTCGCATATTTTAAAAATGATTATAAATTGTTTTGCACTTTTACAAGTAAATCTGAAAACCAGGATAAACTGCATAATCTCTTAAGAAATTATAACTTGCCAACATTTTATCTTAGTGATAGTAAATTTAAACATACAAATATCTATAGAAAAAAAAAAAGTTATCAAAAACAACTTCATTTTGAAGAAATAGTCCCAAGCATTTTCACACAGAGACTCTGCCAAATTTTTAAAAATCTGATAATCAGTGTCCAACTTAAATTTCTTCAGAACATACAAAAGGGAATAGTATCTAAATGCTTTTTTTAAAAATAAAAATGCAATAACATGAATACCCAACCTTACAAGAAAATAATCCCTCCATAAAATTATAGACCAATCCCACATATTAGAATTTATATAGATACATAAAAAACGACCTAAATAATATATTAGGAAATAAGATTGAATATTAAATCAAAACCAATGGATTATGATGAAGTGGGTTTATTCCAAAAATGCAAAGATGACTTAGAATTGGTGAAATTATTAATATAGGTCACAATATTAATATATCTAGGAAGAAAACTTACATTCTGCACATATTTATGAAAAGGTCTTCAAAAATTTAGTTGTAATATGTGATACATACAGTGAATAAAATAGAAATGAATTAATACTTTCTTTAAGTATACATATGTATATTAAATATATAAAATATGTAAAACATTGTGTGTAATTGAGAAAACCTTGAGGTAGGGTAGTTCACACATCAGCATTCTCCAGAGAAAAAGAACAAATAGAAAGTATATATACATATACATAATACATTTATACGTACATTATATATCTATCTATATGTATGTGTATATACATATATATATATAGATAGAGAGAGAGAAAGGGGGGGAGGGAGAGAGAGAGAGAGAGAGAGAGAGAGAGATTTATTTTAAGAAATGGCTTTATGTGATTTTGGGGGCTGGAAGTCCAATATCTGTAAGGTGGGCCCTCTGATTGGAGAAGCAAGGAAAAGTTGATGCAACAGTTAGTCTGAGGAACTTTAGTCTTTTTTCTCTTAAGGTCTTCAATAGTTCAAATGAAGCCCACCCATATTATGGAAGGTAATCTACTTTACTCAGTCTACTGATTTAAATGTTAATCTTTAAAAAAAAAATATTTTCACAGCAATATCTAGACTAGCGTTTTACCAAATGTCTTGGTCCAAGACTTAGCCAAGTGGACACGTGATTAACCACCGCAGTTCCTCCAAGTCAAGAACAAGTCAAGGACTCCACTATGTTCACCACAATTGAAAAAAGTACTGTATATGAGCCAGTGTGATTATGCAAGGCAAAAAAAGTAAAGGTATAATAATTGGAAAAAGAATAAAATTATCTCTGTTTGCATATCATAAGTATGTGCATTTGCAAAACACAAATAAATAAATAAAAGTAATACAAACAATACAGACATTCAGTAAGGCAGAAGAACATAAAATTAATGCACAAAAGGAAGTGTTTTTGTTTATACAAACAATAGCCAATTATACCATGTAGTGGAAGAGAAAACAGTTGCAATAATAAAATGTATAAAAATATTCAGTGATAAACTCAATATAAAACATTACAAAGCTATAGGATAAAAATTTTAAAATGTAGCATAACCTATGCTTAATGTTACTAAACAAGACCCAGAAAACTAAACAATGAGAAATAGGCTACTAGTATTATTTATTCCTTAATTTAGGGGAAAACAATCTAGGCAAAAAACAAACAAACAAACGTACTTTTGGCAAACTAAGTAAATCACCTGTAAATAGGATGACCATATTATTTGTCATCTTATTGGGAAACTTTTGAGAGTAGAAGTGCATATTACTAATAATTATGGTGAACACCAGGTGAACAGTAATTGGGTGGGTTGACTTTTAAGGATAAGAAAATCAGGCTAGCATCACACTCCCTCACAGTGCTAAAACACCAAAAAGACTGTGAGAGCCAGAGATTTTATATCAAAGAAAATTAACCTTCAAAAAAAAAAAAAAAAAAGCTAATGACAAACCATTTTTAAAATAGAAGACCTTGTAGAATATCAGTCTCATGAGTCATTGTTAATGAAGCTATTTGGGGACAAATTTCATCTAATCTAAATAGAACAGGGAAAACTCTAAAGTAAAAGCAAAAGATACACTGAAATATAAATCTAAGACTAAGAAAAAAAACAACAAAGATAAGCATAAGGTCGGCACATGGAATGCAAATATTATATATTGTAAAATAGAGTAATAATATTACTTACAAATTATAAAAGAAGAGGGAGAGATGACGTGAAGTGGAATAGCCCATAGTTTGCTTTATCCATAACACAGAACATAAAATAAATAAATAAATAAATATATATATATATATATATATATATATATTTTAAACTAAAAGAAAAAAAACCTAACAGGAAAAATTTTGAATATTGGATTAGTATAAAGGTAAAATGTAAGATAAATAATGATATTTATAAAAATTGAGCAGGGGAGAAGAAGATGCATTAAAGCATAAAAGTAATTATATTTGGATTCATGATAGGAAAAATATAAATTGTCTAATGAAAGAGGGAACAGAGGAGAGGAGAACATTTTACTGTAATAAGTACAAAATTGCATAAATGGTAAAGCAAAAAGAATTAAAGAAAATACAGCCCTGTTTGTTACTTGAAGAATTGTTCACTTTTAAAGATGGACAATACTAAGCAGGAATCATCTGTGAGGAGCAGAGGTGGCAGAGTGAGTGCCCTCAAGAGCCTGAAGCTGCCCAGGGGCTGCTGGCGAGAAAATAACAGCACTTGGCAGGTTCAAAGTCGTTTTTGAGGACAAGTGAGACTTCCTCTTGAGCCATCAGATATTTTTAGAAAAAAAGAGCTTTAGTTGTACAGTAATGCAGATGAGGGCTTCTGAGCCATTCAAAATTGAATATTATCCTAAATGTTATGTCATTTTTATCAATGAGTTCATATGATAGATTGATAGATCCAGGAACATTTGGATTAATTCAATAATCTCTCTGTATGTTTCTTTCTATATCTATCTGTATCTATACTACTTTACATGGACCGTCATAGTCCGTTTCAGCTGCTATAACAAAATACCTGAGACTCAGTAATTTTTAAGGACATGAAATTTATCTCTCACTGTTTTGGAGGCTGGGAAGATCAAGATCAGGGGACTGGCAGGCTCAACTGTCTGGTGAGGACTGAATCCTCCTGAGGGAAGGAACACTGTTTCCCCAAAGGGAGGAAGGTGGAAGAGCAAACTAAACTGAATGCTGTATGAAGCCTCATTTAGAAGGTCCCATCAGTAAGGATGGAGCTCTCATGGACTAAATCACCTCTTATTAATCCTATTACATTTTCAGCACCTGAATTTTGGAGGAACACATTCAAATCATAGCATATATATATAGCAATGTTATATACAATTACACATACACATATATGGGAAAAGTTCAAGGTCAGTCACATATTAAAACGGGAAACAGTTTCAGTCTATCTTTATATGGTTAGTTATACTAGTATTTCTATATATTTTTATTAGTGTTATATGATAAAGTTGCTATTGGCTTCTAATTTAAAGGTTACTAATTCAAGATGGAATCCTGAACCTACATTATATATGTGACTGTGGTAAGTGGTCATATACTTCAGGGCCTCAATTTCTTTCCTGTGCATAGGTACTGATAATAGTGATAAGAATAATAATTATCTCATTGTGTGGATTGAGTGAAATCACAGACAGAAATCTACTGAGCAAATATGTTTGACACATAGTTGGTGTTCAATATTTGGTCATTAAATTAAAGTACCTATATGATTTAATGTTAATGACATTAAACATAAAATGTTTCTTTAATAGTATTTCAGCTTTTTTCACCTAGAACACCGTTCATTTTCCTGGTCTGTATTCTACAAATAAAGGCATCCTGCAACTTACTGGCATCTAACCAAAGGGTAAGTATAATTCATGAGAAAAATGATTGTCCTCTGTACATTCGACCTTATCTGGTAGTGAAAGATGTCACATTGTGACCTCCTTTTTTGCACACTTCCTATCAAAAGCATTGCTTCTGTTTTACTGTGTTTAACCAGGTGTGAAGATATGAGTAGCTATTTTAAGTAGCATTGGCCTTGCTTCTTCATTCGGTTGCTTTTTTTGTTCCAATCATCTGACCTAGTGGCAGCTGTCAGGTTAGAATTGCTGAATAGATTTTCATCATGAAATGCCTTGTTAGAATCCCAAGCTGAAATGCTGTCAGCTGTGTCTATCATAAAAATTTTACAATTTTGTCAAGATAAAAACAACATGCCTTTGTCCAAAGCAAACATGTGAAAGAAATATCTGGTTTAGCCAAATGGTTCTTACTACTTTAGAAAACCTACTAGCCAAATTACAACCTATAAAATGGAAAGGCTAGTATGACTTCACCTATGAATAATAAAGAAAATTGACCTAAATAAAATTGACCATCAAACCAATTTTTATGTACAATGATAATTTAATATATAATATCTGGAAAGAGTAATGTAATAGTAATGTTTAATGTAATGAGGATATGGTAAAACTGTCACTAGGCTGTTGCTGCAGAATGTAAATTCATGACACGAGTTTCTCGAGGAGAAAGATGGCGACGGGTCTCGAACGCCCACGTCAGGAAACAGCGCGATCCTGAGAGCTG
>NW_007738896.1:0-464 GCF_000696425.1 Galeopterus variegatus
TGGACTAAAACACTTTATTTGTAGGAATCCTACTTTAATGTAAAATATTTGGAAGTTATGTCTTACCTTATTAATTTATTATCCACTTCAGTGTATCGTAAAGGAAGGAAGTGATGTGTGGGTCACAGACCGTCAGGTTAGCTGAGACGGGAGGACAGAGGTGGTCAGAGTGGGTCTTTGTGTAGGTGAACCAGAGTCAGAGAACACACCGGGACCTAGGTGGAGAAGCAGCAAGTGTGGAAAAGACACAAGAAAAGGGAATATGGGAAAGTGACAGACTGTCACTGCCCCTTCACCGGCTGCACTGCAGAAAATGGACAGGGCCACACCTGCTCCCGTGTTGGGACTTCACGCTTTGCTTGAAAGAGGCTGACCAGGAGCTGTACTAAAAAGAAACAAACTTTATGGCTCTATTATGACAGAGCAGCATAGTGACCATGAGTCACCTGCACTGCTCTGTGAAG
>NW_007738896.1:2063-3641 GCF_000696425.1 Galeopterus variegatus
TGAAAGAAACGAAACCCAGCAAGGCAAAGCAGCAGCAGTGAGAGACAGCTGTGCCCTGAGCAAACCTGCTGTATGACAAAGTTTAACAAGAATGTGCTTTTTCACTCAGCAAACGACATCTCTCTATTTTAAAAAGGCAATCTTAGAGTTCCTTTAAATAATAGATTGCCTAATATAGGGACAACATAATTCCATTTGTAAAATGTCTATTTATGCACTACTTTTCAAAAGCACACTATTGCTTCACGACAGGCACTTTAGTGTTTAAAGACACTGTCACTAAGAAACACTATGACGTAACCATCCGACACTAACACAACTTGATACTGAAAGCAAAATTCCACTTGACGATGTGCGTCATCCCTGGTGAACTTAACGGGACTTACAATTGTGTCTCAAAAGACATTTCAGATTGGCATGTGAGAATCAATCTGGAGTTTATTTTTTCTGAAAAGCATGATTTTCTCTGGTTTTGTGTTGACTTATATCTGTGTTTAATAAACGTGACTGAACAAATTCTTCCTCAGGGAAAGATAGAGTGTTTCGAAGAGGACATTTAATTGAGTAGTCAGCTTGCATCCCAGGCAGTGTGTATAGGTGATGTCTGAATGTCACAGGGCTTCGTGATTACTCAGCAGGTCATGTGGGCTGGTTTATGCTGTGGAATAGAGTTGGTGGTCTTCAAAGTGAGTGTGCATGTTGTTGGGGATAAGTGAAGAGTTTCCATGCACATGGGCAGTTTTGAGGGAACCATTTTCTAGATTCTCAACTTCTACATGTGCTCGTTGGTAAACTTAAGCCTGACTCACAGTCTTAAGGTTGTTTTCTTCAGGAAGCAAGAAGACCCCCTTTGGGGGGAACAAAACCGGCTTTAACAAGCTCTGACCAGCGACCTAGAGACTGCGCCCACGCTGGTGAAGTTTTGATGTCAGAAGACCAAAACCCCCCGCTGATCATGTCAACCCCACCAGTTTTTGTACACGTGACCCATGAAGAGACATGAAGCTCCTTGCACTTGTGCACATGAAGAGTGCCCTAAACCTCCTAACCAATCACCCTTCCTTTCACCCCATGCCACCCCAGGGCCTTCACCCATAAATACCCCCCTGACCCTGCCATGAGGCAGAGGGATATGAGCCGAGTTCTCCTGTCTCCACACCGGCTGCCCTGCAACGAAGTGCTGTCTCTGCAAAACCAGTGCCTCAGTGTTTGGCTTCACTGCTGCATATTGGACAAGGGAACCCAGTTCAATTACATAAGGAGTTAATTGAATTTAGTGATGCTGCTATAACAAAGTTCCTTCCATTTGCATCTACTTGTCTATGGGAATGAGATTTCTTGGTACTTACATTTATAAAAGTGGAGACTAGGAAGAGAATCAGTACTAGACCCTGCCACATTCCAGCAGTATGGAATATTTATCAATGATGCATGAATTATGGGGAAAAGTCCCATTTATCTCATTGAAAGAGGCAATTCTATTTAAAACATTTTTCAGTTTGATAATTATAAAAATTTATATGTTTATGTTTTGATCAGTGCATACTAATAGTAATTGTAATCATAACTCAATTCAGA
>NW_007738896.1:3902-6959 GCF_000696425.1 Galeopterus variegatus
TATATGTTTATGTTTTGATCAGTGCATACTAATAGTAATTGTAATCATAACTCAATTCAGAAGAAATTCTTTATGGTACCAGGATGTTTTGGGAAAAACACTGATTTTAATTTGTAAACAAACATGATCAATAAAAGACTCTACAGCATCAAAATATTACATTACAATGAAACTATGGAAATGTAAATAAGAATTCAGGAAGAAAGAGGCTCCATGTAAACTTTACATCTGTTTAAACAGAACTTGTTCGTGTGTTTTTAAATGGACGATGGTAGGCATCAAATTGCTCCTGTATTTAGATTTCATTGGTAACATTTAAAAGAATAGTGTAACAGTTTCATTTTAAAATGTTAACATTTACAATATGCTGGAAACTACATCCTTTATAGATACTTACAATAAAAAATTTTAGCTGTGAATTTAGAAGTATGCAAGAGAGTGCATAGTGTTATAAATTTTTTGCTGGTATAAACAAGCAAAAATGTTTGAAACTGACTAGTCTCTTGTGTAATTTAAAATGTGCTGTTATAATAAACATCCTGGGGTGACATCAGCTAAAAGGGTGGGGTAAAAACTTCCAAAAATTCTCTTCTGCATAAAAACAATGAGAACACTGGCACAAATTGTCAGAATCAACGTTATCAAGGCTCTGGAAATTAACCAAAGGCTTGAAGCTATCCAGGGAGCATTTATTGATTAAAAGAAACAAAACAGAGGAAGGCCGAATCTCAGTATGAACAGCCGGCAGCTTTGTGACATTTTTACTTGCCCTAGTCCCACTGCATTCACAGTGAAAACTTGGTGGCTGCTGCAGTGACTCAGTAGAATCGGAACTTATTCAAAGCCTCATTTCCAGAGAATTGTCATTATTTAACCTCTGTGGTCGTTCTCTGGAAGAACCTTCCCACAAAACTGTGCACATGAGCATACTTCAAAAAGTTCAAGGAAAGATTCATTCCATCTTTTAATTTTATTTTTACATGAACTTTTTGAAGTACCCTCTATTTGACCTCACCAGGGACTTGCCCACAAAGGTTTTTTTTTGTGAAAAACCTTTTCCCCTGGGGCATTTGTCAAAAATAACCAGGCAATTCTGCACAGCTGCCCAAGGCAGTGGATGACAGCTGGGGTAACAATAGGCTAAGAAAAAGCTTGAAAAGAAAAACTGGGCAGTGAGATGCCCATAGGTCCTTTGTAAAGCTCTGACATATTCCTGGATGTAGAAGGTCATGCACATGACCAGGGCTGAGTGCATGCTCAGAAAAACAGGAGAAGGCCTGAAGCTCTCACTTCCAGATGACCCTGAGGACGAGCCACCAGCCAGCGTGAAGCAAAGGTGAGGCAGCACCGTCAACCGCCGGCTGGTTCTTGAAGTTGTCCCCAACAGGCACACGGAACCCTCAGCAGATAGTGAAAGACTTGGGGGTTCTGAGCACTTAAGGAAACCTCCATCCATTCATTATCTAACAAAGCAGAGACTTCAGTGACCACATACCACAGAGAATACCGACTTGACAGAATTATTTCATCCAAGTCACTAAACAAACCACAAAAACCTACAAAAAACAAAAGAAAACAAAAACACCCACAACAACAACAAACCCTGAGGAGTGTTTTGAGTCTGATTCCCAGAGTTTCCCATTATATGATTTAAAATATCATTTTTAAAGAGAAAATGGAAAGAAATGCAAAGAAACTGGAAAGTATAGCCCATATGTGGAGGAAAAAAGCAATCAATAGGAACTGTCCCTGAATAAGCCCCCATGATGTACTTAATAACCAGAGGCTTTAACCAGCTATTTTAAATATGCTTAAAGAGATAAAGAAAAAATTCATAAAGAACTAAAAGTATGAGAGTAATGTCTTAGCAAACAGAGAATATCAATAGAGATTAAAATTATTAAAAACTGTAAAAATTCTGAAGTTGAAAAGTACAATAACTGACATGAAAAGTAATAAAAATCCTGCTGAAAATCTTTCCAACTTATTTGGAACTTTACCTCAAGGTCCACTAATTAGAAGTTCATTCATTATGATACATTAACTTTTTAAAATGTAAGTATTCTTGAGGAGGTTAAGACACCCATCAGTCCTGCCGATTTTCCTGGGAAACGTTCCACCCTTAAACTCGGGGTTTTGGCTGGAGTTGGGGAGGGGAGGAGAGTCAAGGGAAGGCCCACAGCCAACTCCTGACGTGTGCTCAGCACAGAAACCAAACTGCACTAAGAACACTTGGTTTTAGAATTTCACCCAAACTGGCTCTGCCCCCATTCCTCAGACCTGGAGAAGGGAAGGCAGGCAATGAAAATGTGGTGATAATAATAAGTTGAGCTGCAACTTGCAAGCAGACACAAGGCAGCAGCACTAAAGCAAGCCATGGACCACTGGAAAAGGACAAGTTTGACAAAGACTATCATGATGGCATCGTGAGAGCTCACACTGAACTCCATCAGCATACAGTCAACCCAAATAGAGCAAACATTTGTACCAGGTCATCTCTCTCAAACATAAAATAAAACAAAAATTTAAAGTTCCCCGTTGGATTTGGTATACATTTCCAGGAACCATAGGCCTGGTCTGAGATCCAAGATGTAGCCAAAAGGTAACAAGAAATCATCTCAGGGCTAACCTTCTTTCCAGCCCCAATATCCCAAAGTTTCTAAGCATTACAGACCAAGACAGCAGAATAAATTCAGCAAAATGTTCTCATGGACAAAAGCCAAAGGCCAGCCCTGAGAACAGCTTACAATCAGCAAATGCCTGTACTCTGGTTTGACTTCATGGTTCAAAGCCTCTTGCTAAAAGACACTACAGTGTAGGAGTTAAATGTGTGGCCCAGTTCTGCCATTTATTAGCTGTGTGATCTAGACAGGCTGCTTAGCATTTGTGGGCATCTTTTCCCCTATCTGTAAAAACAGTAATAATAATAGTAGCTGCCTCATAAACTTCTATTGACACACTGATACATCATTTTAAAAGCACTTAGTCTGGAGACAAGCATACAATAAGTACTCAAGCACTGGCAACTTGTTCAGGTTATAAAATGACACCTCTATC
>NW_007738896.1:7564-9285 GCF_000696425.1 Galeopterus variegatus
GGATTGAGGCATTTGTCCCAAGAATTTTTCTTTTAAAATGTAAATAAGTTTAGGAGGTAGAATAGGCAGTTTCAATTAGTAATACCAGAAATTTGATCTGGAATTATTTAGCAAAACAAACAAACAAACAAAACCCTGGGCTCTGGAAAATTTAAACACAAGGCCAATACACTTACTGGGGGGAAATTTGTTTTGTGCATCAGAAGTTGCCATGGAAGATGGAGCCTACGTGTGACTCCTTGGATAGTCAGAGGCCAGGTGGAAACATTGGGGTGTGGGAACAGGACAGGAGGCACCCAAAACAGGAAGCAGGGGAGCACACGGCAGAGGGCAGCCACTCTGCTGCTCAGAAGCACATGGTCATTAGGAACAAATCTTGGATAAGGTGAAAACTTGGTTTAATAAAATTGAGGATTTGCAGAATGCTGAGTCCAGAAGGTGCAAGAAATTGCACCAAGCAAGTGGTAAGGCCCTGATGAAGGAGCAAGAACTGGGGCCACTTCTTGTAGAACTGATCAGAGTCTGCAGAAGAGCAGCCTGACAGTGCACCAGGACTATTTGTGGTCTGTGATGCTACTGTACCATCCAGACTTGACCTAGTGAATGTGATGGTTTGGCCTGTTCCTAAAATCCACAGAGACTGAAGCTTCAGCAGTTGATACCCACAGAGCTCCACAGTGACCAACCAACCTTAAACTGACAAGCCAAAGACCTGATAGAACAAATTACTTTCCCTTGTCAAACTCCATGGCTTTGCCTTCATTAGTCTGAGCCTTTAGTTGGAGAGATGGCCCTTGTTACCAGTGTCCAAGTTCAGCTGCTCTCTGCTCAGAAATACATGATTTGTCAGTCCCAAATGTTGAGGCGAGGTAGAAAGCTTTATTATCAGACGTCTGAGGAGACAGCCAAACTAAAAACTGTCTCAAGGCTCCTGAGACAAGGAACCTGCGACAGGGCTCCTCAGCAAGGGTTATAAAGGGAAAAGTGTGGGAAATAAAAGGGGAAGGCTATTCCCATCAGGATGCTGCTATATGGCAATCTTGCAGACTCTGAGTTTTTGTTATCTCACAGTCAGTGTTGTGACTCTTCGACTCATTCTTGGGACATGGGCATTATCTGGCTCCCACAAGCTAGATGCTAACTTGTTCCTGGACAGCTGTGACTCCAAAGGAAGAACAGTTAGTTCTGCAAGATGCTGATTAGCTCTTATTATCTTGCTTTTCTTAAGCAGCAAGTTCTGCAGTGTTTTTCCATGAGCTATGCTGTAAGCCAAAGTTACAAAAGACTTCTTTATGACTAGCATTCTGTTTCAAGCTGTATTCTACAAAATGGCTCTTCTAAGGCTAATTGTTTATGACTATTTGCTGAGGTGGCTCTTACATCCTCACTGAGCACTCTGTCTGCTAAACCTATACACAAGTAAATCCTCAGTACTTTCAACTAATTATTTCTGGGTTATCTTTGAGGTCATTCTGAAAGTGACACCACTCATAGCCTAACTCTTCTGCACTGGGGCAGGACTTTCCCGCCTCCACGAGCAGTAAACGGGCTGACACTACTATGTTTCAGAGGCTTTCTTTGTTGCTTTGCCTCACATGGGGTGATGGAAATGCAAAAATGATTACTCAAGGCCCATTTCTTCTGAGCAGTGAGACACCCGGAAGGGGTTAATTTCCTGGAACCCTCAAGAGAGAGGCATTCCTTCCTTTGGAAATTAACCA
>NW_007738896.1:10594-11033 GCF_000696425.1 Galeopterus variegatus
AACAATCAAGTAACTTGTCTGTCCTTGAGCCAGCAACTTTGCTGTGTTACAATTCTATATCAGAGACTTTAGCCTGGGGAAAGTTTCCTGTCTTTTACAAGGTTAACATTTCTATATGTAATTTTAAAAAGTTAGGCTAAACCTGAAACTACGGGGCTTTGGAGGCTAGGCCCTGTGAAATACATTTGTTTTATAAATGTTAGTATACCCCACATTTCTTAACTGAAGTATCAATTTCTGAATCTCCCGTTGTATTAGAGATGTGTCTAATGGAATTTGATAGCTTTTTATTACCACTGAAAAAAATGTATTGGAACACAAATATCCCTGAGAAGCAGCCACTTTCCTTGTCACCCATTGTGGAGCAAAGCTGCTCATGCAACTCGTTCTCCTGCAAGGACGAGCTGGAGAGCTGGAAGCGGGGCTGTGAGAACAGAAC
>NW_007738896.1:11951-14491 GCF_000696425.1 Galeopterus variegatus
TGTATATTTGAAACATAAACACCTGTCAGTCCCCATGACCAAACATGTAGCAACTGGAGTTTCAAGGCCAGGTAAAATTGCCTGTGTTTGGCAGATTTTCACTGGGTTTCATTATTTACAATGATTGAAGTAGGTAATTGTGGTGTTGGCTGTGAATGCTAATCTGTGACCATCTGTCGTCTTAACGAAGCTCAGAAAAACATATCTTAACAAAGTAGAACACAAACAAAAAGCACTAAGATGAATTTATAGCTGTAGCTGATATATAATTATAAATTATAGTAAAGAGTTGACTGAAACCAGTGTTCCCTTTCTATCATGATTTTTCCCAATAATTCGCTTGGCATTTTTTCGTCAGTCAAAGCTAATGTACATCTAGCCTGATAGGGCTGGGAACTGTTGGAAATTCAGCGACTGAACGCCAGGGACCTGAGTACTGGGCCCAGCTTTATCACTGACCAGCGTGTGAACATGGCAATGTTCTCATCTGTGAGACAGTTGAACTAGGCAATCTGTTAAGTCATGTGTTCATGACCCAAATAAAACATGTTAAAATAACTTTCAAACAATTGCATTTAAAAACAAAAGATAAAAAGTAAAACTGCAGGGCTGTGGTTTTCAACCTCTGCCCTGAGAAACCATCATGGTTTGGAGAAAGATGCAGGATTCCTGCCCTTTTCTACTTGTTAAGTCTTGTACTGAAATCGGAGGTCTAACCCTATAAGCTAAACCGAAAACAACTTCCTTGGCTATTGCTAGCAAATATATGTTTTGTGTTATCAGATTTATTTCCCCAACTCTGTGCTTTTTTTTCCCCAGGGAGATGAATCTCACTCTAAACAGTACAAGTGCCTCAGAGCAATGAGAGAAATTGAAATTCAGGAGACTGCAGGAAATATCCATTTTCTGGTTGTTTCTAAAACTTTAGGAAAAATTCCAGAAAGTAAAAGGGTACGCCCTGTTATAAATGTGCTGCTATAAAGGATCTCTTTTCCTCTTGTAAGTTATGATGAGATGGGAACCAGGTTTTGGAAGAAGATCTCAGGGCCCAGCCATCAGTGACTGCCCAACCTCTCTCCCTCCCCTGACCTCTCTCAGATGAGAAAGTAACAACCCCAAAGAAGGCTGTGGTGACTCAGAGCAAGCCCATGTGTGCCAGCTGAACAGCTGTGGTGTGGCACTCATTCCAGCTGCTCTGGTGATAGGTGGGGATGACCACATGACCAATTTGAATGCTGTCAGAATGAACAGAACTCTGTCCAGTTCCTTTGCTCTAAGCCTCCGGGAAACAATAAGTTAATAAACCAGGGCTTGTTAGCCTCACTTGATGCTAAACTCCTCAGACTGTGTGTGATCAGGATTCCAAGCAGAAGCAAAGACTTCAATGCATAAGAAATCATTAACTGACTAACCCCCAAATAAAGAAACGAAAGGAGATGGATCAGAGAATAATTCTTCTTTTTCTGTTTTGTTTTGTTCTGTTTGCTTGTTTTTCAGTGCCTGGAGAATAGTTCTGTAACACCATTATTCTTAATGCTCTCAGACCTCTGTCTGCCTGCCTATCCTGCAGACCAGCTGGCCAGGACTGCTGACCAGCACTACTGCAAGCACTGGCCAGTCACCACCTGCTCTGCCCTCCAGGCTTCCAGTGAAGACATGCCCATCCTTCATGTCATGCCTTGTCATGCCTGTGGCACAAGAGAAGATAAGACACTGGTCCTAGAAAGACACTGTGACTGTCCTATTTCACTTGAGATGCAGGAAATAGTCTGTCACCTTGACAAGCAGAGATCAGAGCCCTGAGTGAATGAAGCAGAGAAGCTGTTCATATCCCTGCATCCAGTGCTCACCCTGGCACAGAGGACACACCCTGCAAAGGTTTGTGGTGAGAACCTGCAGGACCAGAGAGAGAAACTGTAGCACTCGAGACTTACAAGGGCATAAAGACTTGGATGCCGAAATGGGCAAGATAGGCTGCTAAAAGCCAAATCTACCTGTCCTTGGGCTGGCCCAGGCCACAGGTACCCATTTCTTTGGAGAGGAAGAAGAGAAAAAAGTTCTCATTGAAAACAGACATAGGCAGCTTTCTCCAGCAGACTAGAACAGAAAGCGACAAGAGACCCAGGTCTGGTCACGCGTGGTTCTCTCACTAACCAAATTTTTAGCCCTGAGCAGGTGATGTTTCCTCTTTGTGGATCAGTAAGCTCATCTATGAGATGCAGGGCCTGAGCTGCTGGCTCACAGCTGCAGAGGCATCAGATGTGGTGAAAATTATGGGTGCTTCCTTAGAAGAATGCACGAGTTCTTACACACATTCAAGTTTGGGTGTAGACCAACCAGATAATTATCAACAGCCCAGAGGGGGCCTCCAAAGTCATCCTAAAAAGTCCCTTCCCGTCTTAAATGTCTGTGGTTCTCATTTACCAAGATGGTAAAGGAAAATCTTATATTTCTTTATTTGGGATACTTTGCTCTCTTACCTATCACTGAGTGGTAGCTATTGGGCTTATCAAAAGCCCTTCACTCACATCTGATGTCGT
>NW_007738896.1:14936-17490 GCF_000696425.1 Galeopterus variegatus
GATTTTCAATCTGACACGAGTGCTTATTGCATAATCGTCAAAGGACAATGTTCCAAAAATGTTTCCTTTGTGCTGATTTTCAAATAAAATCCAATTTAATAAATATAAAATGTCAGCATGGAAGTGAACTAACTTAGATCCATAACTAATATCATACAATATATTAAACTGCTGAATGATTACATGAAAAATACACATAAAATGCCTACGTAACAGAATCATTCCATCTGTGCAAGGAAGATCTATCTCAGACTGTTGCAGAAGTGGAAGTTACCATCCCAGAGAATGAGAATGTGTTTGGATACATAGGAATTAAAATAAAAAAGAAATTTACAGAGTGAGGTGTAATGAACTCAATTTTGAAATAAAGCTATAAAATTAGCAAAATCATAGATGATAACATCTATAATCCCAAATATATAAAAAATTATACCAATCAGAAGAACAAAGACATGGTTGTTCAAGATGAAATACAACCAGGAAATAAGCACAGGGAGACAGAGCTGCCAATTGTGTCACACAGCAGTGACACGAGACACCTCAGATGTGGGTCATTTCACAAGTCCCACTAGGCCGGCAGGCGGTGCCCCTCCTCTGTCATGGCTAAGGTGACCATGTAACATCATCCAAACTGGACACCTGTGGGAGTGAACGGGGAAATTATTGATAATTATCCTGGGATGACAGGTTTAAACCAGGATTATTTCCAATCAAAGAAGGATCCGTGCTTACCTAGCAGTGGCCTCCTGTGAGACAGACTTCCTAGTCACAGAAGAGCAGCTCTCCTGCCAAGGGGAGAAAACCAGTGTACCCCCTGGTATAGCCTCTAATTCAAGCCTGTCTAGGAAGGAATAAGTATATAGAAATTAGAACAAAGATAAGTTACAGTTATTGATTCCAAACTAGCAAATATGATCAAGAATACTAAAACGAAGTGTGAGTAAAGACAGAAGAGCGTTGGCATCCTAGTGCACTCATGCATCTGAGAGGCAAACAGCCCCATGTAAAATCAGACTGTTGGTGTCATTTGAACTGCATCACATATCCAAAACATTTAAAAGAAAATCCCAAAAGAAAGTCGAGTATAATTCATTACAGAAAAAGTAACACTGCAATGTCCAGTGGTAAAGAAATGCTAAGCAGTCACCATTATACTAACATAATCAATGAATAAATAGCCAATACTAATAACAAGTATGTAAATTCTCTATCAAAAGAATTAACAGAACATGATACAATAAGTAATTAGTTGTACAGACACATTCATTGTTCAACAATGACCAAAACACAAGTGGGTCAAGGAAATATTTTCATGTTCATGTTTATTTTTTCCTCCAAAAGTATTTAAATTCAAATGATGTAGAAAACTAAGCTGCAATCACTTTAGCCACAGTCTTTCACATCCACAATGTACCCAGTACTTCTTCAAATTGAGCAGATAACACTTGCCTTTAATTTGCTTGCCCTTCTCACCCATGAAACTGTTTGTGATGGTTAATTTTAAACACGAGCTTGACTGGGCTGAGAGATGCCCAGATGGCTGGTAAGCACTGTTTCTGGTGTGTCCGTGTGGGTGCTTCTGGAAGAAGCTGGCATTCTAACCAGTGGACTGAGTAAGGAAGATCTGCCCCCACTCAGTGTGGACGGGCACTGTCCAATCGGCTGAGGTCCTGGAGGAACCAAAAGTCCAGGGAAGGGCACACCCGTGCTCTCTTCTGAGGCTGGGGCACCCTCCTTCTCCTGCTCGCAGACAATGTTCTCCTGCCTTCAGGCTCCAGGACTCACACCAGCGGCCCCCAGTTTCTACGCTCAGGCCTTTGGACTTGGACTGAGTTCACTGCCAGCTTTCCTGGTTCTCCCACTTGCAGATGGCATTTCATAGGATTTCTCAGCCTCTACAATTGTGTGAGCCAATTCCTATAATAAATCTCCTCTCATCTGTCTATCTACCTATCCATTTCCTATGAGTTCTGTTTCTCTGAAGAACCTTAACTAATACACTATATGAACTATATAAAGCCTGATATGTGTCATAAAATTTTCTTGCTCTTCGTCTTCCTCCAGAGTCCATGGTGATTTTTCCTTCCTCTGAGCCTTTATAGAACTTATCTGCCCCACTTGTTTTTGGTGCCTTGTATTAATAATATAGTTTCATATGTATATAACTTTATGTGGAACACCTCACCTTGATTTCCCAGATGGTAGACTGTATATATTTTTACATTTCCTTGCAAATCCCCCAGTGCTTGGCAGAGTACCTGCCACCCAGCAGGTACCTAATAAATATTTAGTAAGTGACTGAGCTAATGGGTAAATGAAGAATGGACCTGAAGACTTGAGCACCTGGTTTGGGAGGGCAAGAGGCTGTCCTGTTAAGAGGATCAATAAACATAGAGCTCCTATGCTTAGGCACAAACATTTGTATACGGGGATAAAAACTTTGCTCAAGCTTCCAAAACCAGAGTCGGAGGGACAGAAAGAAAACAGCCGTTGTCTGCCTGCTGCCCCTTGCTGCCCCCAGCTCCTCCTGCCCTGAGCTGCTCATGATGAGGGG
>NW_007738896.1:18115-19416 GCF_000696425.1 Galeopterus variegatus
TTCTGGACCAGCTTCTGTCGGGATGGTACTGCTGGTTCCAGAATGTTCATTAAGTTCTTTCTGCCTTGCCTTTGGATGCACAGGACCCGGTCTTTGCTTTCCTTAAATGGGCCTTCCTGGTATCAGAATGGTGAATCCACACCACTGGTCTGGACTTCCCCTCAAAAGCCAAGTGCTGCATGGTCCGAAGATCCACCTGCCAGCCTGAGTGGCTCTCTCTGCTTCTTCAGGAAGCACCAGGGAACAGCAGCTCCCAAAAAGAAGTCATTTCTGCTTTCCAGAACATTCTTCTCTAAGTGTGTCAGAGCCAGAAGGCACAAATGTCCACTCGAGGAATGGTTAATAATGGACATTGTTAGAACAAATGCTGGCCTCGCACCTGACCACTGATTGTGAAAAGACTTGTTAGAGCCCAGCCCCTCTTCACATCCCCTTACAGCAATTGCACAGTGGTGTCCTGGACAACCTCAGATAACACAGATAAACCTTGTTGCGGAAAAAGTTCCACTCTTCTCAAACTTACTCTAGAAAGGGACTGCTTATTTTAGAACAACTTTTGTTCATATTCCTTAGAGTCTTTAAAGGCAATTAAGTCTGAGCACAGAGTTAAAACCCTGCCCCTGTCTTGGTGGGTTTGGGCTGTTGTAACAGAATGCCATGGCTGCGTGGCTTACCCACCGATAGTCGCTTTCTCACAGTTCCGAAGGCGGGGAGCCTCGGTCAGGGTCCCAGCGTGGCCGAGTCTGGTGAGGGCTCTCTTCTGGACTGTAGACGGCACCTTCTCTCTGTGTCCTCACATGTCAGAGAGAGAGAGACCTCTGGTCCCTTTACTTCATTATAATGACACTGGTCTCATCATGGGAGCTCCACCCCCACGACTTCATCTAAACTTTATCAGCTTCAACATATGAATGTTGGGGGGACACATTGAGTCCCCACTTGGCAAAATTTTACCCCAGCTTCTTACACCCAAAGTGGACAGACTAGACCAGGTGCCCCTACTGTCAAAGGAGTTAACAAGCTGATAAGAAGGACTTAGTTATCTGAGCCCAGATCAGAAGGGGTGAAGAAGCTTGTCAGGTGAGAAGCTGTCCACGTTCAGACACATGGAACCTCCAGCGCAGCACTTTGCAGACCTTCAGAGAGGAAAGGAAAGAGGTGCCTTCGGCCCCACCACGAAGCCCCCATCTCCCCCTCTGTCTCTGCCTCTGTCACAGATACTGGTGAGCTCAGTCTCTCTGTCTGTCTGTCTCTCTGTCTGTCTGTCTGTCTGTCTCTGTCTCTGTCTCTGTCTCTCTCTC
>NW_007738896.1:19871-22957 GCF_000696425.1 Galeopterus variegatus
GCTCTTACCACAGGTGCTGTCTCTGCTTTCATGCCATAGTCTCTATGTAAGTGAGCACTGATTCTTCCTGAAGAGCCTGTGGTGTCTACACTAAAGGGCGGTGGAGCTGGTGGGTGAGCAGAGTGCAGGTGACGTCCAGCAGCTCCTCCAGCCCCACACGAAGAATCACGTCCCCGTTAGAAGTTCTTCATTTTCTTCTGCTGCTGTCCGGTCTGCACGGTCAAGTAGAAGTGACAGAACTGTGATTACCTAAGATTCAAGTGCTAATTATATTCACTTTAATCCCTCCAGTTACGAGCTCCATTGGCCTCTAAAATCACGAATAGTTCAGAGCTTGGCGTGCCATCAGTGATCAGAGAACAGAAGAAAACTCAGTCATCTGTGGACACAGAATAAAGGAAATTATTGACTGATTACCTGGGATAGGAAGCAGAAACCTCAGGGCAGCAGAGAGAAGTACATGCATGACCCGTTGTAGAAACCAGGCTGTCGGTCGGCAAAGGCTGCTGGCCCGACACACGGTCAGGAACGTGGGGAGGAAAAGCATTGCAGCACAGTTTTCCGGTTCTTCAGCTCTGTCACAGGAGTGTGCCAGAGCTCCACAATCTCTCTTCTTTTTTCCACGTGTGTCACATGTGCCTCCTATTTGTGTCCCGCTTTCTGGCCAAAGCAAAGGTCCTGTGGCTCAGACACGAGGAGAAAGGTTTGGAGAATCTTTGCTCTGGGCAACTTTCAGGTACACAAATAAAGGCTTAGAACTTTTTTCTCCCCTAAATGCAAATGGAAGAAAAAAGTCTTTAGTTAGAAACAGGGATACTAAAGAATCTGCAAGAAACTGCTAGAAAGAGATATACAAAAATAACCGTCACTACTGATCTTCCTTATTCCCAATTATGGGAATGTGACAAAGTTTGTTTTTAATCTAAAGAGATATTCTCTCATTTTTCTGCCTCACAGCCCTACATGTAAGTAAAAACTAGAGCATGTCAAATTTGGACTGAAGGTTTGCAAGGTGTTAAAAAAAATTACTAGTTTTTTCCAGGCCGACCTGCATGGACATAGCAAAACAGCTTCAAAGCAAGTCAAGGACGTATTCTTCTCCCTGAATCCCCACACAATTGGATCCCTGGGGTACCCTTTAGGCAGGCGGTGAAGGTTTTTCTGGTTGATTAAACTAAATGGAGCTTCACAGGGAAAATGGGGCCTCCAGAAAAATGACTTTCAGAAAGGTGAATTGTCTGTAAATTGGCAGGCAGCACAGGTGCAGCAAGCAGATATGTGGGTGACAGAGCCCTCCTGCTGACCCTACGAGGTGCACTTTCCCAGAGGGGCCTTGCCTCCTGCCTGAAGTCCTCATGGGCACCGGGCAGCACCGGCTGGGGTGGGAAGTTAGGAGTGAGGATTAACACTGCAAACAGCCATTAGTGTTCCTTAAGGGAATGTGGCCGGGTGAGGTGCAAGAAATGCCTCTGCCTCAAGCTGTTGTTCCTGGGCTTGGCCAGTTGTCAGTTGGGGGCAGAGGAATGTTCCGTTTCCATGCCTGCCTCTGTCTGCACACAACTGGCCACTAGCCACCACCTCAACCTATCTCTAGAAACTTCCTCAGTGCAGAGCCAGCCCTGAGGAACTCTGTTCAGAAGGCTCATGCTGGGGTCAGCCCCACTCTCAGATGAGCGAGCTCCAGGTTCCCAGGGATCTTTCACGTTGTTGTATCAAACTTCCGTTTATCACCTGCAATTTGTGTCCTGATGAGAAGGTGGTGGCCATTTCTCCTGGCTGGATTTGGCGTCCTCCTGGGATCCGATGGGGGGTAGGGAAGATGGGGGTTGGCCTGTGTCCCTGTGTCCTTAGCTTAATCGTCACATTTATGGACCTGAACAGCTCACCAAGGAACCTCCAGAAGAGGGAGGGGCCGTCTTGATTTCTTTTGCTCTTTCCCGTCGTCTGCACTTCAGTGAGTCTCTGTCATCTGGAACATCAGTCTTTGTTTAGAGTCAATCATCTTGCAAATCTCAGGTCCACTCTGAGTCTGGGCTGAGGATTAGGGTTATGCTCCTACAGTTCCTTCCCCAAATGGGCTTCCCAGGTGCCAGACACGGACAGACTCCGGGAGTTTCGAATTCCCGGACAAGCACACTGAGCACAGCGGCAGCAGCTGTGCGTTTGGGAATCCCAGCTGTCACTCCACGAGGGTGCTGGCAGCAAGGGAGGCAGAGGGATGAAATGCTGCTCCATAAGAAAGCTGTTTCCCATGTGCTTTCCCTAAGTGCCTGGGGTTATTTTCCTTCTTTCCTGTCTTTTCTCAAATCTCCCCTTTTCACCTTGCCGTTTTTCTTCACGTTTGTCTGTCAGGTCCTTTAAATTCCCTTTTGTGGCTGGATATCATTTGTTTGTAAATATTGCAACAAACAACTTCAATATATATTGGACCTGGGAAAGGGGGAGCCAGTGTTGTGTGTAGAGAGGCAAATGACCTGGGGGATTTCTGGTTTTCACTGAATATTCTCGAGGTTGAGACTAGTAATAGCATTGATGGAAACAGGTATTTGATGGGAATTTTTACAAGACAGATTCAGTGGGATTCTGCTTACCATGTGAGGACCCAAGCTAAAGGATTTTTCTAGGATTCCAGTAACAGCTGGACCCAGAGATGACATTGCCATGGGCCATCCTGGCTGTCCTCCAGGAGCACGGGTCTTCCATATGGGCCATCAGCAACCAGCAAAGCCCTGTTCCAGGATATTTTGGGAGGTGGCTAGCTGGTATGGGGATCCTCGGTGTTATAATACTGCACCCTAACCACTGAGCTAACTGGCCACCCCCAGGATGCTTTTCATAAGCCATTTTGTGATGCCATCCAGTAGTGCCCAGTGGTAAGGTCAGGTCTTGAGGAAATGTTCATGTCCAATGCTTGCCATCAATCAACTGCCACTCACTTTCATGAAGAAAACTATTTCATGAAGAAAAGTATGGCCAGTGCCTATTACAAATCCTGGGATGCCGGAGACCAGCTCCGCAGGATTCATTGGACCTGAATAGGTGGTGTGGATTTGGTGAAAAGGAAGAGATGGACCACAGAGGTCTAG
>NW_007738896.1:24108-25397 GCF_000696425.1 Galeopterus variegatus
AAGTTAAATTATCCTACTCAAACTAACAAAAACACACTATATCATTCTTATTATTACTAAGAAAAGAACATGTTCTTGGTAAATCCTGTCTGGAGCTATTAATCTGGGACGGGCCAGCAAACGTCGACCAGCCATGCTGGCCTGGACCTCACCTCTTCCCTCACCACAACGACCTATCTCAGTTGTGTTCACACCAGCAAAAGATTGCACAAGATGCACTGATGTTTCCCTCTTCAATGACCAACTTGACTTGTCATTCTTCTCTCTCTGGCAGCCCCCAATTTATTATTTTTTTTGAAGCTATTTACCAAAGAGATAAAGTCTCAGAAGAGGCTGCTAACTAATGCTGTTCTCCACTCCCTGCCTCTGCTACTAACTGCAGGAGGCAGGGGTGGTTTTTCTCCGGGCATCAGGATTTCTGCATCTAAGATCTGAGCTCCACTGGTGCAAACACACCCACCAACCACTCCCTCTTGAATTCGTGCCAAACAGCATTCCAGTCTCCACTTATTTCCCTTGCACGCTTCCTCTGCACCCCTCACTGGGCTGTTCATGAAATTCTTCCTGGGTGGCTACTAGTCTCTGCCAAAACTTCCCTCCCTCTTTCCCAACTCTAATTTTTTCAGCCCAAGACTCTTCACCTCCAGAAGACCTAAATTCCAGGTACCAGTGGCAGACTGACCAGAGACAAACTTACCAAATACATGACAGGCATGTTTGCTTGTTGGTTAGTTTATTTTGACACCCTCACATCTACCCATCCATCCATCAGTTAATCAAAAAATATTGTATATAAATAGGACATACATACAGCTGTCCACGTTGAAGGGGCTTTCTGTGTATTTGGGAATCCAAACAAATGTACACGAAACAAGTAGAGAATAACTATATTGAAGTGTGTACTGCAACTGTGAATTCTGATGGTTCAGACATGGAAGAGGTGCGACAGGTGGAACATCTGGGCGAGGGGTCCCGGAGGCAGTGCAGCTGGAGGAGAGAAAACTGGGTTGAAAAGGTAGCATTCTGAACAAGAAAACCAGGAGCCTATTCCCTCTGAGGATGCTCTTCCTCAGGACTCTCTCCTCCTGCTCTGGGGAGTGAGACTCCCAGCACCTGAGGTTCCAGTGAGCCAGCAGGCCAGCATCCCACGTCAGACCTTCACCACAACAGGCCAGCTGTCTGTGCCCCACTCTAAAGACCCCATTGCCAGCTAAGGCTTGTTTATGTGGCTTTTATTTATTTATTTATTTTTAAAAGATGACCGGTAAGGGGATCTTAACCCTTGACTT
>NW_007738896.1:26005-27912 GCF_000696425.1 Galeopterus variegatus
TTGTCAGCACCACGCTCACCCAGTGAGCAAACCGGCCATCCCTATGTGGGATCCGAACCTGCGGCCTTGGTCTTATCAGCACCGCACTCTCCCGAGTGAGCCACAGGCCGGCCCTATGTGGTTTTTAATAAAATAAATCAATGCCTGAATGAGACACTTTCTTAAAGCATCTTACAGTAGAGTACACATGTACCCCAAGAAGATAGAAGAGCCAAAGGGCCCCGAGTGGCAACACAAGTCAAAACATCTTGAAATTCTGTTTTAATTTCGAAGGTGATAAGAAACGTGCCTGTGCATTTGCTGTCCTGCAGACAGCCTTCCCCACGCCCCACTCCTTCCCTTCACTTGGGTCTTGGCTCCGGTGTCACCTCCTCAGAGAGCTTCCTAACCAGATCCTCTGCAAGCAGCAGCCCCTCACTTGGACCACTTTCTCCTGAACACTTGCCCCTCTGCTGCTTATTTTTTTGCTGTTTCTGCAAGCTGGGATGCACGAACGCTCCGCGTAGGACTGGGGCTTGTACCTTGCACGAAGCAGGAACTCAATAAATATTTGTTAACTGAAAAAGGACTACTCTATGATATGTATGGCTTTCTTTTCAATTACAAGAAAATCAGTGTTTCAGTGGTGAATTTTTAAATTTTTCCAGAATATATTTGAATAAAATATAATTAATTCTTCATGAATATATGTCTGTTGACCCTGTGGATTTGCTAGTCCTGGGCTGTGCAGAGGTACTCACACCTCATTCGTGAAGTCCAGCTTTAAACCTGGATGTGTGTGAATTCTGTGGGGGCTCTAGGGGGTGTTTTGGGGGGACTTTAAGGGGACACCTCTCTTCATATCACAGCAGCTATTCTGCTGAGCACCATCATCTGGGGGCAGAACGTAGTGAGCACCTTTGAGGGTCCATGTCAGGTTGTCCGAAGTGAGATGTTACACAAGACTTCCATTCGCTCGACAGAGTCCCATCATAATCAAGTTTCCCCAATACAGCGACATGTCCTCCATCCCCAGCAACATGCACATCTACTCTGCCATATGAGGAGGCTCAGAAGAGCCTGTGTGACCAAAACCCATAACTGAGGTCCACCCTGGTAGCCACGACCAAGGACCCCTCAGATCCAGGTCTGCTCTGCCACAACTTCTAGTGCGACTTTAGGCAAGTCATCTGACCTCCCAGCTCTGGAGTTCATTTGTAAAATTAAGAAATTTTTTCACATTAATTTGTCTATTCAACAATTATTTATTGAACTCCTGTGAGCGCCAGACAGTTTCAGGAATCTACTCCCATCTTACTCTCACAATTGCTCCATCCCACCCAGGGGACACAGTGGCCACCCCCTGGATGTTTTCTGGGCTCACATTAGACAAGAGGTGACCTAGTCTGACTATTTCTCTGCTTCTTGTAGCTGTTGATTCTTATTCCGCTTCCCTCTGAACTGGACTATTTTGTGTGATTTTAATAAAGTTAGTTCACAAAAACTCTTTGTGAAAATAAGTGAAATACAAATCTTAATTGCTTCCTGTTTAGATCTGAATATGTTCAATAACACTATCACTCTCCCAGGCCACTGGATCTTGATCTTGCAACATATAAGCCCTGAGACTAACCCTGAGAATGATTTAAACATATTAGTTTAGTTTCTTAAAAATTCAGCAAAGTTGTACCTTTAATAGATATACAGTCTATAGAAATAATCTATAAACATTGGATGAGCAAGATTATATGGTATAACTTTCATTAGAAATGTGGGGTACCTGTAACTCAGGTGGGAAGAATGGTCTTTGTGGTGGGGTTTGGGCACATGTCTGCTCACCACTGTCCTCGTGTGGTCACTCTCCAGACTGCACCTTGAGATCTGTTAGAACCTTTGCAGTCCACCAAATTGAAGGGAGAATGAGATAG
>NW_007738896.1:28365-30978 GCF_000696425.1 Galeopterus variegatus
AGTAAGGTCTGGTCCCAGCATCCCCTACCTCCCGACACCCATCATGTAACTCATGAAACAGCCATATTCCAATCCAGAGTAAAACTGAACTGGCAATATTACACAATACAATGGAGGTGTCATTTTAATTAAGGTTTTAAAACTCATTATTCCAATTTGGAGTCTCCAAACTTCTACAGGATCTCACTCATAAAGATGTTACCTATGTAGAGATGGCATAGTGTATTGACTAAGAACACGGATCATGTCAAATAATCTGGGTCTGAGTCACGACTCTGGCACTTTCTATTTGACTTCAGTTTTCCCTTTGGTTAAGTGAGAATAATAGTACCTGTCCCATAAGATTGTTTCGAAGATTAAATGAGAAAGTACATTTGGAACACTTAGGACAGTCTGACACATAGCAAGCACACAGGAAGTGGTAGCCATTATTACATTCCCAGTGGGGAAAATTGGTCTCGGAAGGACAGAGAGGACACAAACGCCAGCTGTGAGGTTCTGAGCAGGAAAAGGAAGGGGCTGAGCTGGGGCTGCCCCTAACTTGCTGGGCGACCTTAGGCCACTCAGCTTCTCTGGGTCTCTAGCCCTCAAGGATCAGGCACTGAGTCAGAAGATCTCTGAGGTCTCAGTAATGTCCAGTTAAGACAACGTCTGGGATGAGACAGGGCAGACGGGGGAATGGCACAAGAAAGAGTCACACAGAATGGGTATCTGGTTAACAAAAAGACATATGTTGCAACTGTAAACCCAAATCAAGAAGCTTTTTTTGTTAGTTTTTTTAAGTCTACTAATTTTTGTGAATAGTTCATTTTGGTCTGCAAAATAAAAATCAACATTGCCCTTTAGGGCATATAATTTTTGTGTTACACTATGATGGGATTCTCCTTCTGGGGGAAGAAACTGCTGTTTTCCATAATTTCCCACACAGCTTCAACCCTGGCTATAACAGTGGGAAAACAGTTCCTCAAAGGGCGGCTCTCCCTGCCCTCTCTCAGCCTAATGCCTGTGTTTATCTTATCCCAGCCTCATATAAACCATCCACCACTAAATTAAGTTAGTTTGTAAAAGCTGTAGTCTTGTCAGAGTTTCACTTTTGTACTAAAAAGCCCCACTCTTCAGGAGCTTTTTAATCCCCCAAAGGTATTTCTAAAAATGTAAACAATAAAGAAACCACTTTCCCCTTTATTTTCAGAGACTTCAGATTCTGTTCTAAGCATCAGAAACTGCAGTTAGTCAAATTTCGTGTTTCAAAGCTATCCGTTTTCAGCCTGACTGTTTCCTGTATGAAAGCTAATCCCTGGACCAAGCTAGAAAGGGCCGAAGCTTTGCCCATAACAAGAGAAGACCAAGCTGGGCCCTTCCACATTAGGCTGGGCATGTGCTTGTACTGGAATGTGGTGGACACAAGTCTCCTGACAGGCCCTGTGAGCGGTGGTGGCTTCAAGCCCACAGTAACGTCCTTTTGTTTTGGCAGATGGATCAGCCACAATGCAGTTGATTTGTTTTTACTATTTTAGCACCGTAAGATGACTCAGCAGCCAAAAGGCAAGAAACTGGACTGCAGCTTCCAAATTCAGTTCTTTCCGTTGTTTTAACATCAGAGCAAAGGGATCAGGTGGCATCCAATTGTCTGTGAGCGGCAAACTAGTGCAGTCATCACTGCAAAGTCACCACGTGCATACGAAGTGGCCGACACAGGCACCTGCCGACCCTGCTGTGACCTTCATTTTCTATATGTTTCAAGTGTCTGGAGAACCTAGGAATCGCTGATCTAAAAGTATCCACTAGGCCCGTGAAAATGGAAAGAAATGTGGAAATAGACATCCAGGTTGGGGTAATTTCATAATTATATACCCTGGGGTTTTAAATCTGGTGTCCAGAGGACCCAGACTTTAGCAAGTCCCTGAAGTTCCTGAAATTGAACAGAAAAACGTTTGTGTAACTACAGACATTTATTTCTATTGGATTTTGAAAAGGACTTAAGACTTTAAAAAGTGCATTGAAAATGCACGATCAGTTCCCTCTTCCTGTGTTTTTACTCAGATGCTCTGTCATCTGGGGCCTTGCTGACCCTGAAGGGGCGGCCCCTCCCCAAGTGAGCTGATTCCTAGAGGAACAGCAGCTTGCCAGGAGTGTGCCCTTCAGGGACACCCACAATCCCACCCCCAGCCCCTCCTGGCCCTAACCCCCCACCTCCTCTGTGGGCTGTCACACTCAGGGCCACTCCCCGCTGCCCCAGTCACCTCAGGGCAGGGACCTGACAGCCAGGGAAGTCCTTGGCCCCAGAGCCCCCGCTCCTGCCACCCCAGGGGCCTCCCCTGGCACTCCCCGGCTCCATCTCTTCTCCCCACACCCCTGCTGGCTGCGCCCAGGCCCTGGAAGCTGCGTTCCAACAAGTGTCACTGTGGAGGACGAAGGAGATTATTCGGGGGTCCCAGTCACCTCAGGGCAGGGACCTGACAGCCAGGGAAGTCCCTGGCCCCAGAGCCCCCGCTCCTGCCACCCCAGGGGCCTCCCCTGGCACTCCCCGGCTCCATCTCTTCTCCCCACATCCCTGCTGGCTGCGCCCAGGCCCTGGAAGCTGCGTTCCAACAAGTGTCACTGTGGAGGACG
>NW_007738896.1:31456-32653 GCF_000696425.1 Galeopterus variegatus
CCCTGCTGGCTGCGCCCAGGCCCTGGAAGCTGCGTTCCAACAAGTGTCACTGTGGAGGACGAAGGAGATTATTCGGGGGTGCCCTTCATTAAATGACAGGTACAATAATCTCTGACTCTGATTCAGTGGATGTCTCAGTCCCCCATGACAAACCGCCAGCCCCACAGTCAAGGCCCGTTATGATCTGACGATTTCAATTTTGTCTCCTGGATAGGGGACAGAAGCCCAGACTAAGCAACGTGGTCGTAGCGCCACCTGGTGGAGGACCGAGCCCAGGGCTACATCCCGTGCAGGGCACTGCGCCCCCGCAGGTGGCTGATCCTTCCTTCTAACGAGGTCACCTTACTTCAATGACCTGCAGCACCGGTCAAAGGAAAACGTGCTGATTATAATGTCCAAGCGGAGGTTTAAAGAAGCAACATTTTACCCACTAATCTGAATATTTAGAACCGGCAGAAGCTGAACAGAGTAATGGAAATCGGGCTTTTGAATTTTTTTNGTGGGTTTTGTCTTGATTTTGCCTGAGTTATTGAGTTTATTATAAGGCATGTATAAAATGACTTCGATGGTTGGGCTTAATGTCCCTGAAACATATAAACTAATTCAGGGCTCATGGGAATTCACGTCACAGAGATGAACTACTAGCAGGTAGCAATAATACCACAAAAGGGAAGAAAGGAAATAGAGCTATACAGGAGTAACATTTCTATACATTACTGGAATTAAGCTGGCATAAATCGGAACTTGATTCTAATGAGATGTATATGGTAAATATTAGAGCAATCACTAAAGAAATAAGTTTAAAAATACAGTAAAAATTTTAAAAGAAATTAAAATGCTATAGTAGAAAACACGTATTTAGTGCAAAAGAAAGCAGTAAAGGAGAGAGAAAAGAAAAAATGACAGAGAGAAAGCGAAAAGTTAAATGGCAAATGTAAATCCACTCTATCAAATAATATTAAATATCAATGGATTTAAAAATTCAATCAAAAGGAAAAGATTGTCAGACTGGATTTCAAAACATGATCCAACAATGTGCTGTCTGCAAGAGACATACTTTAGATTCAAAGAAGCCAATAGATTAAAAGTAAATGGATGGGGCTGGCCCGTGGCTCACTTGGGAGAGTGTGGTGCTGATGGGTTCGGATCCCATATAGGGATGGCTGGTTCGCTCACTTGGGAGAGCGTGGTGCTGAC
>NW_007738896.1:33342-35931 GCF_000696425.1 Galeopterus variegatus
CCAAGTCAAGGGTTAAGATCCCCTTACCCATCATCTTTAAAAAAAAAAAAAAAAAAGTAAATGGATGAAGGATATATTATGCAAACAGCAACTACAAGAAATCTGGAGTGGCTATACTAATATCAGAGAATATTGCTGTTAAAACAAAAAAATTTACTAGAGGTAAGAAGGACATTTCATAATGATAAAAGGATCAATCCATCAGAAAAACATAACAATTATAAACATATGCACCTAATAACAGAACACCAAATACACAAAGCAAAATCTGACAAAAATAAAGGGAGAAATTGACAATTCAATATTTCATTCTATAGATGGGACAACCAGACAGAAATTTCACAAGAAAATGAAAGACCTGAATAACACTATAAACCAATGAAATCTAATGAGCATCTGTATGATTTCACTCAATAACAACAGAATGTACACTTTTTTCAAGTGCATTGTATAGGATAGCCCATATGCTAGGCCATAAAATAAACCTCATGAAATAAAAAAAAAATAGTAATAATACAAAATATGTTCTCGACCATGACAAAATAAAGTTAGAAATTATTAGTAGGAAGAAATTTGGGAAACTCACAAGTATGTGAAAATTAAACAACCACACTCCTAAATAATCAAAGATTTGAAGAAGAATACAAAAGGGAAATCAGAAAATATTTTGATATAAATGAAAAAGAATAGAAAAAGTACCAAAACTTATGGGATGATGCTGAAGCAGTGCTTAGATGGAAATTTGTAGCTATATATGCTGATATAAGAACAAAGATCTTGAAGCGATGATCTAACCTCCCAACTTGTAGACATTGTAAAAGGAAGAGCACAGTAACACTTAAGCAATCAAGAAGAAGGAAATAATGAGGCAGCAGCAAACTTGATTAAGTGGACAATAAAGAATAGAAAAAATCAATGAAAACAAAAGCCGGTTCTCTGAAAAGACCAACAAATTTGATTATCCTTCAGAATGACCAAGAAAAAGAGAGAGAAGACTCAAACTACTAGAATCAGAAATGGAAGAGAGGATCTAACTACCAACCATACAGAAATGAAAAGGAACATAAAGGAATACTGTGCACTAGCATACACCAACAAATGAGACAACTTAGATGAGATGCACAAATTCCTAGAAAGACACAGACTAACAAAACTCACTTACGAAGAAATACACAATCTATATAATCTATAACAAGTGAAGATATTGAATTAATAATCAAAAACTATCCACAGGAAACAAAACAAAAAACCAGGCCCATGTGGCTTCACCACCAAATTCTACCAAACATTTAAAGAAGAGCTAATATCAACTCTTCACAAAGTTTTTCAAAATATAGAAGAGAAGGAAATACTTCCCAACTTATTTTATAAGGCCAGTATTACCCTGATACCAAAACCAAAGACATTAGAAGAAAAAACTACAGATCAACATCACTTATTTTATAATGGACACAAAATCTGGCAAATGAAATTCAGCAAAATGTAAAAAAGGGCCCAGTGGGATTTATCCCAGGAATGCAAGTTTAGCTCAATACCTACAAACCAATTAACTGCTTGTGATGGTTAATTTTAGGTGTTAACTTGACTAGAAATCTGGTAAAGCATTATTTTGGGGTGTGTCTGTGAGGGTGTTTCCAAAAGAGATTAGTACATGGGCCTGAGTGGCCCAGCGGTGGGAAAGATCTACCCTTAGTATGGGTGGGCTCCATTCACTCTGCCGGGGACCCAGAGAGAACACAAATGGAGGAAAAGGCAAATCTTTTGCTCTATCTGCTGGAGCTGGGATGCACTCTTCTCTCCTGTCTGTGGACATCAGATCTTGAGACTCGTCAGCCTTTGGGTTCCAGGACTTACACCAGTGGCACCTCCAGGCTCTCAGGCCTTTGGCCTCAGACTGAGAATCACGCCATCGGCTTCCCTGGTTCTGAGGTTTCCAAAGTGTGTTTCTTCTGCTCTTACTCAACAGCAATCACAGCAGAGAAAACTTCTCCCAGTGGAAAGCAAGCCAGCAGCTCTCCAGCAGACACCAGTTGGGTGCGGTCTACTTTAATGCTGACACTATCTGCCTGGAGAGAGCATTAGATCCCACAGGTTGAGGGCTCAGTCCCCAAGACTGCCCCCACTTCAGATACCAGCTGCAAGTCCAGGCCTCTGGAACTTCTGACCAACTGGCTATAAATTGGGGTGCCCACAGGCCCCTCCTTGGGCTTTATTAGTTTGCTCGAGCAGCTCACAGAACTCAGGGAAACACAAACTTACAGTTATGGGTTTATTATAAAGGATATTACAAAGGATACAGACAAAGAACTGCATAGGGTGAGGTATGGAGACGGGGCCTGGAGCTTCCATGCCCTCCCCAGGTGTGCCACCCTCCAGGAACATCCACATGTTCACTATCCAGAAGCTTCCCAAATCCTGTGCTCTTGGGTTTCCATGGGGCTTTATCACATCACTGGGCTGACATGATTGAAACCTGGACAACTGTGTAGAAATGCAATTGGGCAAAAATGTGACTGGGCAAAGATAACCTAACACGAACAGCCTGGGTGGGGAGGCCCAGCAAGGCCTGTCTGCTCAGATTCTTCTCGG
>NW_007738896.1:36763-37650 GCF_000696425.1 Galeopterus variegatus
AAAAAAAAATAATACATTCAGAGACTATGTTTAAAACAGCCAAAACCTTTTAGTCTCTAGATTTATACAACTATAAATCAAGATTATTTTAGGAGATACTAATTAGGAGGAAAATGCAATCATTCTCAAAAACAGGACTTAAGATACTAGTGATCATCACAAAGTTCATGGAAAGATTTGTTGTATTTTAATTCAATTTTTCCATGAAAATTTTGAAGTACCTTTATTGTATTTTGAAATAATAATGGGATGTTACAATCAAGTTAACAACTTTTCATTAATGCTGACTTTACTGGGATTGTTTTCCTTTTATTCTGACACTGATAATAGCTATCTACAGCATATTTTAGTGTTTTGATTCTTGCCACATTTCAGCATGACCTCACCTCCAATTTTCACACACAAACACATAGAAACAAAGCCAGTCTTCATATTTAGGCACCCAGCAAACAAGTTCTCCACACCTTTCAGACATGCCCATTATTTCTGCTTTGTTAAGTCTTCCAAAAGGCCTCTTGCCAATCTAGGGCTTAGGGTTCACAAACCCTTCAAGTCCATTGTACAAACTGGGTCACAAAACCCTCACATGCAGGTCCACAAGCTAGGTAATAGGAAAAGATCCTGGGAGCCGTGGGTAAAAAAAAATCAATAGGCTTTATTCAAAGCGAGGAGCAGCCACCCTAGTGGCCTCCTGGAGCATTCCAAGGGGGCTGCATTGTGTGTTAGAGCTGTTAGTCCTTTATACTTAAGTCCATAGCCCAGGACACCTGGGTGCCCATACACAATTCCATTAGATAATAACCAAGGAACACCTGGGCATATGTGGCTATTTATATCAAATGCTCGGCAAGATTCTGAACATCTGAGGGGCCCTGACCATTTTCCTA
>NW_007738896.1:39285-40286 GCF_000696425.1 Galeopterus variegatus
TTTGCTAGGTCTGTGTGGGGCCTATTTATGTATCTAGTATGGATCCAGGTGACATTGGTGCTTCTGGTCTGGGGAGCATGCTGTGAGAACCACTGGTCTGGAGTCAGGCATTAGAGATCTCTAGCTGATTATACTATGATAAACTTCTCTAATGAAATATTAAGAAGTCCTATGGTGGGCATTTCAGAACTGTGCCATGCTGAGTGTATTATTTTGTTGTTGCTGGGTGAAACAAAATTTATTTAGGTGTAATTCTGTTCACCTGTGTATATTTCTTAACCAATTCCTATTTTCTATTTCCAAAAATCTCTATGGTATTTGACTTTAGGTATGTGATAAAAATTTACTTACTAGGTTCTTCTTTAAAGAACTCAAATGTTTTCAATTTGTCACAAAATGAAGAGCAAATAGACTGGGGTTTAAATTTTCAATTATGATATAGTGGATCAATAATACAAGGTTCAACAGTGAAATATTATAATGTTACAATATTAGGATAACACATTAGAAATCTTATTTTCAGGATGACCCTCAGATCTTGCAGAAAAAATTGTGAAGTCACATTTGGGAATGAGGGACCAATTCGCACTATCCTAAAAATCAGAAAATGTGAATAAATACTTCTCCAGCCATTGGGTGGGTCCAAGTATAGGAAATGCATTTGCCTTACAGTAGAAGAAGACAAAACAATACCAGCTATTGATAGAATAAAATGCATGAATGTAGCTCTAGATGCTATTTTTAAACTTATTTTTAATCAACAAATAATTGGTACAAAGTTTTAGTTAAATAGAAGGAATAAGCACTAGATGCTTTTTGATGTGGTTCTCTGACCAAGACATGCAAAGCTAAGATGTGTAGAAACTTGTCATTTGAAGTAGAGAAAAGTAAATGAGATTTTTGATACCCAGTGTTGGGAAAATAAAATGGTCAGGGCCTGTCAGATGTTCAGAATCTTGCCAAGCATTTGATGTAAATATGCACGTGCGCCCAGGTGTTCC
>NW_007738897.1:0-13399 GCF_000696425.1 Galeopterus variegatus
CGTGTCCGGCAACGGATCGCAACCCTCAGTGTTGTGCCCGCACCTCGCTCAGCCAGTGAGCGGGAACCGGTCTGTATGTGGGATCCGAACCCTTGGCGGGAGCGCCGCCACGCTCCCAAGCGGCGCACTGTAGCAGTGAGCCACCAGGCCGGCCCCAAAGGTAACTCTTTTTTAAAAGAGAGTTATGGTACTTACTACATGCCTGGCTATGGTATCTACTTCTCCTACCAGATATGATATCTCTGAGAAGCTGCCATTTTGACAGAGCAATAGAAGAGACTTGAAAACATTGCCGTGGTGCCAGCTTGGAGATGATTTCTTGAGAGGAGCAGTTACCATCTTCAATGGCAATTGCATGGTGTTGTGTCCAATAGGTAGAACATATTGATCTGGTAACTAAGGATTTAAAATGGGTTATGCTTACTATCACTCCTTGTGACACATTGGGGAATTTGTGCTTCCTGTCTTTGCATTGTAGGCTCAAAAGATTTAAAGGCCTTAATTTCCAGAGGAAGACCTCTTCCACCACTGGACAGAGCAAGAATTAAACTTTAAGCTATGGCTTCCACCCAAATATCTGGGCTTTGTGCCAAGGGTACAGCAGGCAAGGAAAGAAGATATTATCCTGGCAGGTTATTGGCTTTGAGCATTAAAAGGAAGTACAACTGTTGTTACACAGCGGGAGAGGAAGGAATATACTTGGCATCAAGATAGTGGAGTGTGGGTGTCTGCTCTCAAACCTACTCATCAAAACCTGTGACGTACATCTCTTCCCAATTCCTCATTCAGCTACATAATATTGGTAGCTTTAAATCAGCCATGATTGGAGTGTTTCACTATAGAAATCAGCAAATATTACAAAGCAGGGATTTTCTTTTCTTTCTGGAGAGCTGGTTGTTAAATATTTACTAGCACACCACTAATCCAAGTGAGCTTCTGGGAAATCTCTTAGAACTCCCTTGGCTATTTTAAATTTTAAATCACTCACCACAGTAGTCACAGCATGAGAAGGGTTGGTGCTCCCTGTAGAGTTTGGGCCACTCCACCAAGTAAGCCTCTTTGATCAGCAGAGGGGATAACCTAGCATCCAGTGAATTTAGAATTGATGTTAGAAAAGCAAACTAATGAGTATCAGTTGTGACCTTGAGACCAGCTACAGCAGTGAGGGTTGCAGTTTTTCCCACTATTTTTTTATGGGCTACAGTGAATGTCATCATGTTCCACCTAGATTTCCCTTCAGAACCAAGGCACTCACGCCCAGCTGCTGGGATTGTTGGCTACAGAGGGCACACACGATCCTTGGTCTAAGATATAACATCTTTCCAGTTTAAAGTATACTTATCTCTCCATGTTCAGACTCCTTATGGCAGGTGACGCAAAGGCCCAGCCGCTTGCCTTCATTCAAGGCCATTCTCAATTGTCTTCATGAAATTAGCGAAGACCATCGTTATGTCTGAGTCATAGTTCAATTCTTACCTAACCTGGGTTCCTTTTCTTCTTCACAGATGTTCCCTCACAGACTATGTGCTTGCTGCATATCAATCTCATTCACGGGTTCTCAAATACCAACCTTACAGGTAGTTTTTACAAATAATTGAATAAGCTTATCTCTGCAAACTACCAGAAAGTTTGCTAATTAGGATAAGGAATGCTAGAACTGATTTTTCTGTGGAGAAATTAGTATTTTGTAAACATATGATTTTGACTAAAAATAATATATATTTACCATTAACATTGCATAAATGTTGTATAACCACAGTGATCCCTGTAGCCTACAGGCTTCAGAATGTCATCCTGAATCTAGGATTTCTCTGGTTGTATGTTTAGCAATTTATAGAAAATGCTGATTCTAGTGAAGTTTTGGTGAATCCTGCCACTAAAAAATTGTCCTTTTGCCTCAAATGATACTTTTTAAAAAAATTTTTTGCTAGGTTAGTGGCAGTGCCTACAAAGGCAATACAATACTTCAAGGAGCTTCTGAGTGAGATTTTAAGACTGGTGATTGAATGTATTTCTCTCTCTCTCCCTCTGTGTGTGTTGTGCATAATTACTGCTTTAAAATTAATTCTTAAATCTGTTTAAAAAAATCAATCTCAGATTTGCTCTCCTTTTAATATGCTACCTATTGGTGATATACTCAGAGAGAAGGTATCTTTTTCCACTTAATTTTTTAAATTAATTGCTGATTACAAAACTAAACTAATTATTGTGAACATCATATGACCTTGGTCATTTTTCCACCCTTGATTTCTTCATTGAAAATGCTGACTGAATTCTGAAGCCCAGCCACAAACAAGTCATAAACTGAGATAAATCACTATATCCTCACATCTGCTGTCTTTCACATAAATACACTGTGAAGATACATAGGCCATGTCGGATCCTTCCTCTGAGATCAAGAAAGGGAGATATGTTGAATGCATTATTTGCTTCTTTGTAATTATTTTGAAGATCTTGTAATTGAGAACTTAGTTTAATTGGACATATGTGGTAGGTTAAGAGATCAGATAAACTGTGTATCTCTCTTTTATCTCCTAGATAATGCAGGAGGAATGCCTATAACGTCTATATACACTCCCTGAAGGATTCTTTCCCGACCTACTGATCTCCCAAAAAGTTACTAAAAAAAAAACCTTCCATATATTTATGATAATAATAATATAAAGGCATTGTACAATTTAATCCCATACAGAATAAAAATCTTATAAAATGAAGTGTATTTTTATATCAAATTCCACATTCACATTGCCAAACAGTTTGCTCATATTTTCATCCTGAAACTTAATTTTTGGTTCCACAATTACATGGTTTAGTCAAAGTACTTATCAATATTTGGGAAATGGTGATTCTGAAACTGGCTATTTCATTAACCAAGCAGAAAAAAAAACATGTACCAAAGATAAAGTCACTAAAGTCCTAGGCTCCTTAAAGTATTCTTTATTTGTTGTCATGGGGAACTATTTCTAGCATTAGCTCTGTTTATGTGAATTTTAACTTAAACTTTTTCAAATAGCTTAAATTAACTTATTATTTGGCCACATTATGCTGGTTATTGGGGATTAAAAAGTGCAGAGATATTATTAGTTTATTTGAGGAACTTATGGTTAGTGGATAATAAATTTTATGTAATGTACACAGTAAAACAATGTCAGTGGCTATTATTTACTGAGCGTTTGCTTTGTCCTGCATTCCTTATAGAGATTTCATGTCACATTAATTTAATCAGCAGAAATAGCAATAATTTATATTTGAAATAAGTAGGGCTCAGAGAGGTTAAATAAATTTTCCCAAGTCATAGCTAAAGTTAAATTTTAAAACTGATTCTACAAATATATAAACAGGTTTGAATTTTTTTTCACCAACTTACTTATGATTGAACAAGAAACTATATATTCTCATCATATAATATACTACTGTATTAGTCTGTTTCTGTTGCTCATAACACGATGCACAGAACTGGGTATTCTATAAAGAAAACAAAATTTATTGCTTACAGTTTCAGTGACTAGGGATTCCAAAGTCCCGGGAACATAGCTGCTGAAGAATTTCTTTGGTGATGACTTCAGTGACATCAAAGTATCACATTGTGAAAATGACAGAGCAGAGAGAGACTCTCCTCTTCTTTTAAAGCCCTCAGAACCACACCCCTGACCACCATTTTTAGTCAATTCACTACTGCATGGTCCTACAATCCCATCACCTCTTCAAGGCTCCACTTTTCAATTACCATAATAGGATTTCCCACCCTCTTAACAATCACAGTGGGGGCTAAGTTTCTAATACAAAAAAATTGGGGGACACAATTCAAGCTTCTATTAGTTTTGGGGGGACATAATTCAGTCTACTACAACTACTACAGAAACATAAGAGGAGTGAGTTGAATATTTGTATTCAATTTGTAGCATTATCCATATAAGTACCTCCAATACATTTGAAAGTATCAGAATCAAATTTCATTATGTATATGAATCATTAATTAAATTTTCAAATATTCACTGAGGCTTTACTAAGCCCAAGGCAGTTAGATTTGTTTAAAAAATAGAGTACTTATTATTGATAAGATGGTGGAAAAGTACAAATAATTTGAAATCTAGACATACTGTGATAAATATTAAAATATACATAAAGTAATAAAAATGAGAAACCTTTGTATCTTAGTTATTCCAGTTAAATAAAAGATAATAAGTTCAATAATGCAGCTAATCATAAAGTTGGGATACAGTAGGGAGATTTACGCCCATATATTTCCCAAGGCGCTGGGGAAGACTTTACTAGAAGCATTGCTTATCTTTGTCAGGTAAAGAAACAGAGAAAATGCCAGACAGAAAATCTGTATAAAGATGGTTTTAAAATAAGGCATTTGGTTTATTCAAGACACTGAAAAATCCCCTAGGAGTCGGAACATAGCAAATCAAGGGCACAAAATGAACAGTTCCCCTAAGGAAACCAGTGGTTTATACTGAGAAACGCATGACAGATTGGCTCCATCTTTTAACCCAAATAAGTGATAATTTGGTTACATTTTGGATTCATAATTCTCATACACTGGAGGTAAGAAGTCTTCCCTCATCTACCTACAATGTCAGCACTAAGGTTTTGTTTCTAGTGGGTTGGATCTGGTGACTGATGGACACTGGGGTCCTGAGAATGCTCTAACTACAGTGCAGACTGACTTCTACCTTGGTATGTGACACATGACATAGAGAATAAACTGAAGCAGGGGCTGACTTCACTTCAGAGGAAAGGGGTAGTGTCACAGCGTTATTGAATGAAGAAGGAATGCAGGCCTGCTGACGCCTACCCCGCTAGTCTAGGGGGCCTGAGTAGCGGCTGAACTGCTAATATGCTCTTTGGCCCTATTCAGTACTTCTTCCCCTAGACCTCAATGAATGCCCCAATCACCTCTCTTCAGATTTAGCCTCGGTCTTCCCTGCCTTATTTCCTTTTTCTCATAATCCTGTATGTAATTCCAGAAGATAAAGAAAGGATTATTTAACTCAGTTTTCTTTCCTACCTCTCTGATTTGGGATGCTCCATTGAGCAACTTATTTACCTAGCTGACAAACTGTAGTCAAGACTATTCTCATTCCATGCTTATTGCATCCCTGCTATTCATATTCTAAACATATTATTATTCTTTAAGCCCTCTGCTTCCCCTTGAGATAGACTTGCTATGATGTCAATGTGTCCCTTTCAAAATTCTGGTGTTGCCAATGTGATAGTATTAAGAAGTGGGGCATTTAAGAGGTGATTAGGCCATGATCACTCTTTCCTTGTTAATGGGATTAAGGCTCATATAAAAGAGGCTTTAGCTAGCTTGCTCTTCTTGCCCTTCCATCTTCTTCCAGGTGAGAACACAGCATTCCTCTCCTCCAGAGGATGCAGTGTTCAAGGTTCCCTCTTTGAAGCAGAAAACAGACCTCACTCTATGCCAGTGCCCTGTTCTTGGACTTTCCCACCTCTAGAACTGTGACAAATACATTTCTGTTCCTTATAAGTCACCCTGTCTTATTCTCTTATAGCAGCACAAAACAAAGACATTTCCTTTCCTTCTAAATGACTGAAATGACATACTCTCAGAAATAAGAGAGACATTATATGTCAACAAATCTATACTTGAATTTGATGATAAAGTTTTCACTTCAACATGCTGACTCATCTGCTGAGCCTGTGATGGCAGTAGGCGCCTTCTAAGATGGTCCACCTCATTTCATCTCTGCAGTGGCTTGGGCATACAGAAGTCAAGGAATAGATTCTAGGTTACACAACTCTCCTGCTATAGCATCATCACTTATCAGCTACACATGCTTGGGCATTTTACCTTTCTGAAGCTCTGTTTCTTCATTCATAAAATAGTCACAATAATATATTTTTTCCCTCATGAATTGGTTAGATTCTTGTGTTTAAAAATTCTTTCAATACCACCAGTATATATCCCTCCCTCTACAATCACAGCAGCACTGTTAATTTGGGTCAGGCAAAGGATATCCAGACCATAGCAAGGGAGTGGAGATAGCAGAGAGCATTGAGGAGGGGAGGAGCAATAGAAAAGAGCTGGTGAGAAGAGAGATTTTATACCCTTGAACAAGGAGCCATAAAAAGAGAATGTTTGGAGCACACAACCTAAATCACAAGGTTTCTGATTGCCAAGGGTATTTAAATGAGGTTCTGCTTTCCTGATTGAAGCTTCTGGGAAAGAAGTGGAAGATGCATCTCAGGGAGACCCTTCTAGCAACTCTGTTGCTCGACATCTCTAAACTTAACATTTGTTGCTCCTTATATCTTGCTTATCTGACTCCACTTCATTCCTCACAAAACATGGCAGGTGACATCTACTAGAAGGCTGTCATGGAATTCCCAAGTTGTGCTATGTGCTACTCCTCTTGGCTCTTACTTCATCATATTTGTAACCATGTCATATTAAAACTATTAATAAATGTCTGTTATTTTCACAGAAGAGATGATGTGTGTTTGTCTTTGGCCTCTCAAAGCTCAGGACAGTGCCTGGCTGTCTGGCTTATATTAGGTATTTTAATATAAGTTGAACTGAAATTAATACCCCTAATGTTTAGCCCATATTTAAATGTCCAGCCTCTTTTCTTAAACCCTCCAAATGTTAAGATCTTATTCTCATTCTACCTCCAACGCAATTAACACAAGCCGAATTTTTCACATCCTTTGCTGGGAATTTTCAAATATTAATTCCTTTTTGATGGATCTTGGATGTGACCGGTGGCATTTTACACACAATAAGCACAAAATAGTTGCCAGCCTTTTCCTTACGAGAAACCATGGGGTTTCTGAGAAATAGAAACTCCTCTACTTCCGCATGGGTGCAACCTTCCACCTGATTGCATCTGCCAGCCTTACCTTCCACTCCAGCACCAAACCCCCTCCCTGATAATGTCAGCCTTCCCTACAGTCTATACAGGTTCTCCGACCCCCACACCTGGTGCTGCCCTCCATTTTGAGTGCAGCCTGGCAGATTTTCTTCCTTTAATAAAGCTTGATAGGTAACTGGCGTTTCGGCTCATTTTCTTTCACTTTGATTGGAATATTTTCCCCCAAAGACATCTGTCAAAGTCCTTGCCTCTTTGCAGACTTAATTCAGATCCTATCTATAAAGGAACCATCCACAGAAACTCATACTGACCTCTTTAGCAAAACAAATTTATCCTATTTTCTTATTGTTTTTCTCCTCTCCATTTCAATATACCAGCTCAATTTTTAACTTATAGCCCTAAAAGGAATCTACTTTTGTTTTAAAACTGTGAGTCAACTGAAAGTACAAATAGTTACAAGAAAAAGAATTTGGACTGAGTCCCAACTCTGTCATTAACTAGCTTGTAGATTTCACCAAGCCACATAATTTTTGTAAAATTGATCCCCCTTATATTGAAACTGTATAGACACATACTCAAATACATTACTTTGTTTTATATATTGCAACTTTCTATGTTATACTATGTTATACATATAAGATACAAGAGAATAACTAAGGCTTAAATAAGCTTACTTTGATTCTCCTTTAACATGCATGGAGATTAGAAGCAATATTGAACAGAGTAAAAAGTAATGTAAAAAATCAAAATAAGTGTTCTGCTACTATGGAAAAATCTGTAACACCATCTACTCACTCCTCATCTCAGAAGAACATGTGATGTATTTGTTAGAATACACAGTACAATTCAGTATGTATAGTCTATAAATTTCAAACAATAAGCATGAAAAAATATACTGCAACAAAGGATTTATTAGTAAAATGATCTTTTTTTTTTATCAGTTCTTGAGAGAGGAGACTATGCTTGCTGTAATTTCAGACTCCGATTATGATTGATGGAGCTCTTGCCATGCTAAGTAATAACTTCAGAGAAAGAGACCTGTCTGTCACACTATCCAGTCGAATCTAAAATGCTTTTTTTAAGAGAACAGAGCTGTGGTCATTAGAGGTGGGAAAGGGGGATGGAGAGGACGATTAGCAAGAAATTAGTTAAGGGTCACAAAGATTATGTTTTGCAAGCATGAGTAGACTAATTATCCTGACTTGATCACCACATATTATAAATATGTATTGATATTCAAATCTGTACCTCACAAATATATACAATCAATTATGTTTCAATTTAAAAAAACTAAATAAAATAAATAAAATAAAATGCTTTTTTTACTTTCCACTCTACCCTCACAATTTCCGTAATTCAGTCAAAAGAATTTTTATGATCACATATAATTCTTTCCACCATTTATTTAAATATATATTCATAATACATAAAAATCATAACCACTCAAATTAATTGAAAATCTTTCATTGTTATATAATATTATAATTTATTATTGATTTTTTTTATTATTCCTGATTTCTACTAGATGTGACATATTGTTGTTGCTGATTATTGCTTTTTAATGAATAATTACAGGTTTTAGCTCATCTGCAACTTCACATAGAAAAATGGAGAGAATAGTGCTATCTATACCCTTGAAACTAAAATATCTTTGACAAGATTATTCTATGTTTTTAAAATGTGGCTCAATGTTATAACTCTCACATTCTACAATATAATAATGTAAAATACCAAGGTCAATAAACCAGGTCAAATCAATGTAGAAATTAAAAAACATATATGTGTATGTATTTAATAATTTCATTTTGGTGATATAATAAAGACTTAATTAAAAATTGGAGAAAGTTCCTTTCTGAATTGGTATAAATCCTTATTCTTCTTAAAAATACAGTTTTAATCTAATCCTACCAAATTTATATTGTACATCTTGGGAGTAATCATTACTTAGTAGGTTCCCTTGGGGGAAGTGTTTTACTGCTTAGCTAAGAACTATTTAAGATTAGCATTTCAATTATTTGACAGCAAATGGGAACTTCAAAAGTGCATTAAGAGCTCTAAAACACTTATTATCTTAAATAGTTTGAAATAATCTTTCACTTTATGTATACTATTAATTTGATTAACAAATCCTAATACTTTCTTATAGGGCTCATAGAGAAAATTGTCAGTCTAAAATGAGGCAGAAGTGCTACAAATTCTGAATCAGATAAATACAACTTAATGAGACTTTACTGTAGTTCTTCCCAAAACCCACATGGAAATGCTCAATGTCCCGGCACACTGAGTTACTCTGAGAATGGTATGGACTAAATGCAAGATTATTCTCAAATTATATATCTGCAATACATTGCTTTAATATTTCTTAAGTGTTTGTATAAGGGATTCCCATGTACTGTAGAGTGATATTCTTATAATTCTATAATTAGGAAGAAAAAGGGAAAACATTAATTTACCAGAAAACTGACACAGGAGAAAACTCATGCTGTCTTTGCAATACAAAGGCGAAGAGCCAAGTATTTCAAATGAAGCTATATGATTTTAAGCATACTCATTAGAGTTTGAAATTGTAATTAGTATTTTAAATATAACACAGTGAAAGTTTTATCATGGGAAAAGATTAATGTCCATGTAGGGAAAAAACCTATTTATTGATTCATATTTGTTGACCAGCATACCCAACCCTCCATAATAATAAAGTGAGGATGTCACATTCACCAGTAGGCTACCCTGACTGGTCTTATCTAAGATAGATTCATGCAGCATGTCAGAAGAGTGAGACTTTTCTATTGCAGAGTTTTCCCAAACAGCCTTACCAACTAATTTATACCACAGGCAAGGTAATGAGGATATAAATTGAAGAGATTCGTTAATTGCCCATAACTGACAGAGTCAGCAGAAGTAACAGGTCTTCAGATCTCCAGATATTCTTCAATGAGTGTGCCTAGTTATCCATATTTTATATAACCAAACACCTTTCCTTTATTTTCTCTTTTGACTCATCCCAATTCCTGCTCAGTTCCAAGGTCTGGGAAAAATATATACTACTCAGCATAGTCTCATAGTGCTGATTACCTCAGTGCCCAACTTACAGCTAAACACCCACTTCTTTGTATTACCAAGGTCCTTTCTCGTTAATAGAACCTAAAAACATATTTCTCAAATAGTATTTGAACGTGAACATGATAACATATTTCATCGTTAATTTTATTTCGCATCATTTTACACATCATTGGTTTTCGTATGATTATTGAATTTTGAGAGGTATCTTCAGACTTGAATTTTATCTGAATCAGTGCATAATGTTCTCTGTTAGAAACAGATGACTTTGTAATCTTTCTCACTCAGAAGAGGTCACTGTGATGATTAGCCTACACACCAGGCACTGTTTCATAGGATGTGGTTTTCTTCACATAAAATTTCTAAAACCTTTAAAGTGTGTGTGACAAAAATTGAGTGAATTACCTCTGAACTTATAATTAAGGATGGGACAGTTGATTTGAGCTACATCTCAGGAGGAGGGTTCATAGGTGACACTCCATGACTTATCCATTTAAGTAGCTATGTTACAGATTAAGTGTGATCACACAATTTTTAAAATCATAAATTCCCCTATTAAATGAAAAAGAGCTTTTATTATTATCATTATTTATATGTTCTTAAGTTGTACATAGTGCTAGTAGTGGTACCACTGATTAATTTGATAATTATGCAGAAACTTGTAATGTGACTGTTTCCAAAGCCATATAATCTTTATTTAAAGCTATGGTTGACCTAGTTGCTAAGAAAATTTATAAATCTTGTGAAAGCTTTCCATGACACCTAAAATATAATTTCACAGGTCTAGCAAAGCTGTACTATATTTGACATATTTAAAACAATGCTATGACACTATGGATGAAATATGTCATTGGTAAATCTGTTTGACCAACAGAAATCAATTTGTATACATAGGGTTAGGACTAGGGTTAGAAGTTTAACTTACTGAAATAGAGCAGCTCACAGTTCATTTTTTGTCTACCTTGCTGAAATTCTGCTTTTAGGCCTGTATGTAAAAACTGGTACTGGATAAATGGCTCACAGACATCAGTCTAAAAGACACTGGTGCATCATTCTAATTATAATTCTAAGAAAAGTGTTAATACTTTCCTAAACTAGTTTCAAAACTCCAAGGCAAACAGATTTTAAGAAAAAAAAAAAAAGTAGAGCCTTGTCAAATCAAACATTGCTAATATTTTCTCAAGTAGAAACTTTCTATGATAATGGTGCAAATGAGAGAAACAGACCAAACACAAAAATTTACTTCCTGGCAGCGTTTTCTTCTGTCTCTATCAAAGTAAAACTTAAGATTTTGATTTATAAAATGTTGAGTGCTGCTTACTGATTAGTAGCTTTTAGTTAAATGTCAGAGTCATTATATTTTTTTCTTTCAAATACACTGTAGTCCTACAAAGAACCATTTGAAATTTGGCTAAAGTGAGGACCATTACAAGAAAATCTAGAAGCTCACTGCAACAAGGCATCCATTCTCTGTCGAAAATAGTGAGAGAAACACCGGAGCCATGCTGATGTTAGAAACAGTATTCTGATTGCCTAATGTGAGATCCTACCACATCATGGGAAGCGGTGAGTTAAGACTTAGCCATCTCCAATGAACTATCCCTAAAACTCCAACTATAGAAGAGAAAATTTAAGGAGAGACATGGAACAATATTGCTTGAGATCATACATCAAGTAAGAAAACCAATGCTCATGTTATTTCCATTAACCAGTTTCCTCCCCAACTCAATGAAGTTAACTATGATCTCATCCTATGACACCTCAAAAGTTAGTTTTTAGAAATATATATATATATATCTTGTTTTAATAAAGAAAATTCAGTCAACAACTACGTTTTTAGAGATGATCTTAAGGATTATTACATATTTGAGCATACGGAGTGGTTGGAATAGAAAAAAGAGGAGTACAAAGTAGTAGCTTTGTATAAGGGGATTTTCAAGTTAAGAAGCTGGTTAATGATCAGAGTTGGCCTGAATTTAGTCTTCTAAATCTCTTGTGCTATCCACAAAGATTATTTTCACTTTGTTTATAAATCACACCTAGTTTAACTAGTGGTCAGTGATACTTCCAGGGGAAATATGTATCGTTCCCCCAAAATATTCTGAACAAGAAACCTTCCTCTAGGGAACCTACAATCACATCTTTCAGCTTTCTTATCTGCGATTTAGAAACTTGAAGGAGCTGCTATTTTCTGTCTCCACACCAATATTGCCATGGCTATCATTGCCTAGTCTCCTGTACCTATGATTAAGTTATAGGATAAATTGAAGGGGTAATATGTTACTCCACATGTTTATTTGCTTCTTATATACTATGTATGTGTAGATCATATTTTTGTCGTTATATTTTATTGAAGTAAAATTTAAATACAGTGAAATACATAAATCTTAAGTGTAGCATTAGATGATTTTTGCCAGCAAAATCCAAACCCTGATCAAGATATATAATATTTTCCTTGTCCCAGGAAGTTTTTTTGCTTCTTCTTTTTGATAGACTCTGCCATCTCAGAAGTAAACACTGTTCTGATTTCTATTACTGTAAGTTTTTTTTTATTTATACAGTATCAGCAACACTTGGTAAAATAAGTATTCTTAAATTTAGCAATTTTAGTGGGTATGAAATGTTACCTCATTGTCGTCTTAATATTCAATGTCCTGATGACAAATCATAATGAATACCTTTTCATGTGGTTATTGTGCATTTGTATATATTCTTTGTAATTAGATGTTTACATTAAATGTGTAAAGTGTTTGTTATTTTTAAATTGATTGTATCTCCTTGTTAGTGAGCTATTAGTGTTTTTATATATTCAAGTCCCTTGTTACACATATGTGTTATGACTATTTTCTCTCAGGTTGTGGATTGCATATTCATTTTCTTATTGCTACATTTTATTATAGTTTAAAAAATTTGATGAGGTCTAATTTATCTAAGTGTTTCTATTACGGCTAGTACTTTCTGTATCCTGTGTAATAAAATTTTGTTATCCTAAGGTGGGCAACATATCCTAGGTGTTCCCCCAGATGCTTTATACTTTTAATTTTTATATTAGGGTATATGATTTCAGCTCAAGGTAATTTTTGGTAAGGTATGGTAAGGCGGGGATCAAAGTTTATTTTTTCTGTGAAATTATCCAGTTGTCACGATACCCTCTTAAAAAGATTTTCATTTTCTATAAATTACTTCAGGGAATTTGTGGATATTCAGATGACTGTGAATGTATGGATACATTTCTAGACTCTATTCTTGTCCACTTATGTATAAGCCTTAATCAGGACAAGGCAAGAAAAAGAAATAAGAAGGATACAGGTTAGAAAGAAAGAAATAACAACGGTCTCTATTTGCAAATGTATATATAAAAACAAACAAACAAAGACACCTGAGAACCAACCAAAAGCTCCAGGAACAAATAAGTGATGTTTCAAGTTTGCAGAATAAAAGGCCAATACACAGAAATCAGTCATATTTCTGTATCCTAGCAGCAAACTGTAGGAACTGAA